>NC_063067.1:33577777-33727777 GCF_018812025.1 Megalobrama amblycephala | reverse complement strand
CAAGCGACTGATGACTTTTTTATGGTAAACAGATGAAAAATTCTCATCAGCTTGAATTGTAGGAGGGTCCAGAGGCACATCTAAGGAATATCACAGACACTTGGGTACACCTTTTTTTAGAAGTAAACAAACACCTGGCAACCACCCAGAATGCTCTTTTTGCACAGACAAGCACTATTCATATTCTCTTCAGAAAAACTCTACTCTAATTGTATTATTTCAATGTCATTATTGACATTGCAGCTGACCTATGAATATTTTATTGCATTGTATATTTTTTCTTTTCAGTGGTGTTAAAAGAGCAACTACAGGGTTTGATCATTGTGATTGGATGCATTGTGTTTGTCCAATTAGTTCCATTGTGTGTGATTGGCTGTCATGTGACTCGTGGGATACCTCTGATTAGAAGAACTTTGTCTCTGGCTGATTTATTATGCTTTTATGCATATAATGCATTTTTAATTATCTTGGTGTGAATACATCTTCAATGTTGCCTTGTCTGTCCTGTTCAATATCTAACAGGCTATAATCAAGATTTAATAAGCTTGCATGTTCAAGTTTATATGTGACCCTGGAACACAAAACCAGGGTATATTTGTAGCAATAGCCAACAATACATTGTATGGGTCAAAATTATAAATTTTTCTTTTATGCCAAAATCATTAGGATATTAAGTAAAGATCATGTTCCATGAAGATATTTTGTAAATTTCCTACCGTAAATATATTTAAAAAATAATTTTTGTGAGTGGTTATGCATTGCTGAGACTTCATTTGGACATCTTTAAAGGCGATTTTCTCAGTATTTTGATATTTTTTGTACCCTCAGATTCCAGATTTTCACCTGAACCTGATCTTCTTTGTACACATTGATAATAACCCACACAGAAACACATAAAAAAATGTGTTTGATTTCATTGACAATTCTTCCAAGCTGTAAGAGTCAGCCTATTGTAACAGATTTGATTCATATTGGCTTTTATAATACTTATACAAGTATTTAACTAGTAAACTATCAGTATACTATAAGGCTTGTAGTATAGTTGCAGTACAAACAAAAAAAACCTCAAACTCAAAGTTTACTACTAAGTATACTTAAAAGTATACTTTTATACACTAAAAAGTGGGCCAATGTAGTCCCAGTTGTATTGAAATCAGGGGCGTTTCCTCCGAGGAGGCAAGGGAGGCAGTGTCTACTCAAAAAAATTGGATGAGAAAATAATCGATAGTACAAAAATAAATCAATGCAAATATTACAAAATGTGACATTAAAAAGTGTATAAATCACTCGTTTTTCTAAAGTAACACTGATTAATTTATGCTCTGAAGCTTCCTGAAGCAGTGTTTTGAAATCGGCCATCACTAAATAAGTCCTTATTTTGTTTTTTTTTTGGCGCTCCAAAAATATTCTCATCACTTTATAATATTAATATTGAACCACTGTACTCACATGAACTGATTTAAATATGTTTTTAGTACCTTTATGGATCTTGAGAGAGGAAATGTCATTGCTCCCTTTGCAGGCCTCACTGAGCCATCGGATTTCATCAAAAATATCTTAATTTGTGTTCTGAAGATGAACGAAGGTCTTACGGGTGTGAAACGGCATGAGGGTGAGCAATTAATGACTAAATTTTCATTTTTGGGTGAATTAACCCTTTAAATTGTTACTGCCTTTAGATATTACTTTGGAATAAATGTAAAAATACATAAAAACACCAACTTGATGAGATTTGTACTTGAATTTAATAAACATTAATTACATAGTGCAAAAATACAAAATAGTAAAATTGTATTTGGTCTTTATGTAATGTTTAAATAGGAAAAAGTGAAAACATTAAGTATAGGAACATGAATTTATCTTTGATATAAAAATAATTTTAAAACATCAGCTGATTGAAATAGTATACTACTACCCATTTGTGCCCACATTTTTCTGAATGGTTTCATGCATATAGTCCTGTTAATAGTGTCCTATGTGAACATGTTCTGCATTTATTTTCCCCAGGTTTTTGTTTTTTTTCTTAAAAAACGTGTCTGAATGTGCGGCAACTATAGTTGCCGGTGGGCAAATATGTTGTATGCACCCCTCAATATAAAATTTGAATAGGAGGAGAACATTTATGCATCTAACTCAAAATAACTGCTTTCAACAGATCAACAGATAAATCAAAGTTGAAGATCATTCGAAGTGAACACAAAAAAGCTGCATCTAACTTATAATCTCTTGAATTTGAAAACAAAACAAACAACAAATCCGTTTGTTTTAAAGTGGTGGAACATAGTGCAGAACAAAGTGCAGCCATTAAGTTGCTCCAACAGAGCATTGTGAATTAAAAAGTTAAATTACATTGTTCATTAGAAAAAATTACATCTATATGTGACCCTGGACCACAAACCCAGTCATAAGTTGCATGGATATATTTGTAGCAATAGCAAACAATACATTGTATGGGTCAAAATTATTATTTTTTTTTCTTTAATACCAAAAATCATTAAACATGATCTTTACTTAATATCCTAATTAAGATATTTTGTAAATTTTCTACTGTAAATATATAAAAAATTCTTTTTGTGAATGGATATACATTGTTAAGGACTTCATTTGGTCAACTTTAAGGCAATTTTCTCAATATTTCGATTTTTTTTGCACCTTCAGATTCCAGATTTTCAAATATCTGTATCTCGGCCAAATGTCATATCATAACAAACCATACATCAATGGAAATCTTATATATATTCAGCTTTCAGATGATGTATAAATCTTAATTTAAAAAAATTGACCATTATTACTGGTTTTGTAGTCCAGGGTCACATACAACAAACAAACAAAAAATAAATAAATTAAAAAAATAAATAAGTTAACAAATAACAATATATAATATATAACAATATAAAACATTATGAAAGCAAAAAGCACTAAACAAGACAAATAACCTTGATTTATTAACCCATTAAACACAGTATACCCCATTTCCCCATTATATATGTACTTACAAGTCATTTGCCCACCGGCAACTATAGTTGCCGCTTGGACTTTTGACTAAGTATACAAAAAAACTATAGATCTCTTGTAAGATTTGTTTTGTTTGGATGATTCTAGAGACCCTCATGATTACGTAGATATATATATATGTCAACAAAAAATTCCTAATATTAACATGAAAATTGCTTTTATTTGGGAGGGTTTGCCTTCACTATGCTTCCTGGAAGTAGGGGTTGGAAGTTGACAGCCTCATGTCACAGGAAGGAAGTCAATACCTTCTTTTTTGTTCTTGAAATCCTTTATTTGGATGTTTTTTTGCATGTCATTGAGAAATAAAACATGGAAAACATCTAGAAAAAAACGTACAAAAGGAAAATTACAACCATACACTGCGGCAACTATAGTTGCCGGTGGGCTAAAATGGGTTAATATTAGTATACATAAAGTATACTCACAATAAACTTTAACTTAAGTATACTTAATAAAATGAACTAGAAGTATACTTGTTTTTTTGTAAATGTGGCTATAACAGAGAAATATCAGTATGCTGTTAGAGATGAATGACAATCATTTGTCAGAAACTAAATGACAGAATAGTTTTGCAGAGAGACAGTGAAGGAAGAAGCATGGTGTGGAGTAACAGTGCAATGTTGTTATTCACAGAGATGTGCAGGTGTGTTCTTGTATAGACTTCACATGGGGGATGGACACTTTTTCATCTGTCTGCTGGAGAGAGGGATTTACTGCACTCAGGTTTATATATTAATGTATTCTACTGGTAATGTATGGATGTCATCACCTCTCAATTCATTTCAAAAGGATGCAGTGCTGAAAGAATGTTTGAATCCAGAGTGCTGGAAGCATGTTTGCACACTGACATCACATTAGGGAAGAAAAAGACACACATTTTGTTGCTCACAATGGTATTGACATTATTTATGAACTGGTTTTCCAATTCAGGATGTCTCTGAATGTCGCCAAAGGAAGGTTTTCTCTGATTCAGCTCACTTCTGAGGGCTGTTTTGTTCCTAAACTTTAGCTAAGTGCACACACTAAATATTGATGATGTCTTTGAACTGTAATTGCTTAGTGGGTTAAATTTACAGTTTAAGTAGAGTCATTCAGACAGTCACTCACCTGGGTTTAGTGTATAATCCATGGCTTAAACTGGACTCTCTCCATTCAAATGGGATAATTACCCTCATTTAGTTAAACCACATGCAGCAGTTTTCTAACTGCTCGTTTTCTTTCTTTCTTCCTCGCTTTGAGGACTTTATGTCTTCCAATAAAAGTTATTGCAGCAGCAGTATAAAGCATCTTTACAGAGAACTTTCCACTTTGAATTACGAAAGAGCTCAAGCAGGTCAAAACACGCAAGCGTATTGCTCATGAGTGAGACATTTTGATCATACGTCAGTACAGTAATGAGAATCAGGGGGTCTGGATTTTAGATTTTTTTGGGGGGGCATAACATTTTTCAAAACCATTTGAAACCAACATTTCCCAAGAACTTGACTAGAACTTTCCAAGAAGTCATTGACCCATAAAATTGAATTTTCTTTTATTTTCCAGAAATGGAAATGGAAATGTGTGTGTGTGTACTTAACCATATTTTGGGGACATAATCTGTACCTACAAACTGAAAAATCGGACAAAACCTCTATTTGAGGATATCTGGGGACATCCTTATTTGTTGTTTAGTTTAAAATTGCGGAAAGTTTTCCGTTACGGATATCTGTCTGTCATCAAAGCTAAAGCAGAGCTCAAAATAATTTTTCAGAGAGTTTATTACAATCAAGAACCATAGCAGATGCGTATGAAGCTCAGGTGTGTTTAAAGAGGGCTTAATTTCCGTGTGAGAAGGATTGTGTTTGTTTCTTTCTATGGATAAACATGTTGAATAAAATATTTTCCTATTCAAACCAGAACAGATTTCTTTATTGAAGTTCAATGTGGCATTTGTGGTAGAATTCCTTATTCAAAGCAGCCATAATATCACTGAATATCTTGTCAAGTCCTTTCAGTCAGGCTTTAATGTGGCGGCAGCTGTTTTATGTATGTATGTGTGGATGAGCATGTGAATGAGAGAGAGAGCGGCTCTTCACCTAGAACCCTGTGCGCCAGCTGCATCTTCCCTGCTTCCGTATTTTGTGGGCTCTAAGCCTCGTTTAGTGTAATTAGCAGTATTTGGCTGAGTTAATGAGTTCCTTCTCCGTCCTGGATACTTGTTTTCAGAGGAACTCTGTCAGTCAGAAAAAGACTCTACCTAGCAGACTCCATTTGTGTATTAGTGTGAATGCAGTACGTGTGTGAGAGCGTGTTTGTGTGTGCGTTCTGGCTGGAAAAACCTCCCAGGCCTCATTCACACTCAATATGAGCATTAATCACGCTAATTACAGCAGCTCTACCCCAGGGGCTGCTGGGATGGTGGAGGACTAAGGTGGGGACAGGCTGATAGACAGGAGATGTTAGTCACGCTGCTCGTTGCTTTGCAATGCTAATGGAGTCGCGGGGAACTTGCCATCCTGTCTTTGAAATAACATGTGGCTCATATTGAATAAAAGTAAAAGAGCATTCGATTTTTCCAGCCTTGACTCATTCTAAATTGACTCATTTACTTGCGCAGATCATGATGTTAAAGTATGCCACAGTGTGTGCAGAACCATCTTATAAAATATCATTTTCACATCTTTTCTTTTGGGTTTTGGGTGCTTCAGCTCAATTTTTGATGTTTAAGATTGTAAATACAGTAAAGTCCAAAAGTTTGGAACCACTAAGATTTTTAATGTTTTTAAAAGAAGTTTCGTCTGCTCACCAAGGCTACATTTATTTAATTAAAAATACAGTAAAAAACAGTAATATTGTGAAATATTATTACAATTTAAAATAACTGTGTACCATTTAAATATATTTGACAAAGTAATTTATTCCTGTGATGCAAAGCTGAATTTTCAGCATCGTTACTCCAGTCTTCAGTGTCACATGATCCTTCAGAAATCATTCTAATATGCTGATTTGCTGCTCAATAAACATTTATGATTATTTTCAATGTTGAAAACAGTTGTGTACTTTTTTTTCAGGATTCCTTGATGAATAGAAAGTTCAAAAGAACAGCATTTATCTGAAATACAAAGCTTCTGTAGCATTATACACTACCGTTCAAAAGTTTGGGGTCAGTAAGAATTTTATTTTTATTTTTTTGAAAAGAAATTAAAGAAATGAATACTTTTATTCAGCAAGGATGCATTAAATCAATCAAAAGTGGCAGTAAAGACATTTATAATGTTACAAAAGATTAGATTTCAGATAAATGCTGTTCTTTTGAACTTTCTATTCATCAAATAATCCTGAAAAAAAATATTGTACACAAATATTTTGTACAATTGTACACATTAAATGTTTCTTGAGCAGCAGATCAGCATATTAGAATGATTTCTGAAGGATCATGTGACACTGAAGACTGGAGTAACGATGCTGAAAATTCAGCTTTGCATCACAGGAATAAATTACTTTGTGAAATATATTCAAATAGAAAACAGTTATTTTAAATTGTAATAATATTTCACAATATTACTGTTTTTTACTGTATTTTTAATTAAATAAATGTAGCCTTGGTGAGCAGACGAAACTTCTTTTAAAAACATTAAAAATCTTAGTGGTTCCAAACTTTTGGACTGTACTGTATATGGAGATGCAGCGTGTGCATCAAATATGGCTTTTGTTGATACTGATTTCATTTGATTTAAATTATTGATTTAGATTAATGTATTGCTTTATTTATAATAATATAATTATACTAATAGAATTTTCAGAATTTGATAAAACATGACATACAGTTGAGCTTGAAAGTTTACATACCCCTTTGAAGAATCTGCAAAAATGTTAAGCGTTTTAACGAAATAATAAGAATCATAAAATTGCATGTTATTTTTATTTAGTACTGTCCAGAATGAGCTGTTTACAGATGTTTACATAAAGTCCACAAGAGAAAAAGAGAATTTATAAATATGACCCAGTTCAAAAGTTTACATACCCTTGGTTCTTAATACTGTGTGGTGTTACCTGGATGATCCACGACTGTTTGTTTGTTTGTTTTGTTTTGTGATGGTTGTTCATGAGTCTCTTGTTTGTTCTGAACAGTTAAACTGAGCTCTGTTTTTCAGAAAAATCCTCCAGCTCCTGCAGATTCTTCAGTTTTCCAGTATCTTCTGCATATTTGAATCTGTCTTTTCACACTTAAGACAACTGAGGGACTCAAACAAAACTATTGGAACGGTTCAGTCCAGAAGGAAACACGATGCATTAAGAGCTGAATTGGAACTTTTGAATTGGATGAACAAGATAAATAGTACTTTTTTGTCTTCTGGGAAACATGTAAGCATCTTCTGTAGCTTCTGAAGGGCAGTACTAATATATATATATATATATATATATATATATATGATCTTTAAACAAAATAAGAAAAACTTGCACATCATCTTCCTGTTCAAAAGTTTTCACCCCCTGACTCTTAATGCATCGTGTTTCCTTCTGGAGCATCAGTGAATGTTTGAACCTTTTTTAATAGTTGTGTTTGAGTCCCTCAGTTGTCCTCAGTGTGAAAAGATGAATCTCAAAATCATACAGTCACTGCTGGAAAGGGTTCAAACATGCAGAAGATGCTGGAAAACGTCTCGGGTTACGTATGTAACCCTGGTTCCCTGAAAAGGGAACAAGACACTGCATTGAGACGCATTGGGATCTCAATGCATTTTCTCATGAAAGGGAACCAAAGAATCTGCAGGAGCTGGAGGATTTTTCTGAAGAACAGAGCTCAGTTTAACTGCTCAGGACAAACAAGAGACTCATGAACAACCATCACAAAACATAAAAACAGTCGTGGATCATCAGGTAACCACACACAGTATTAAGAACTAATGGTTCACATACTTTTGAACTGAGTCATTTTTATAATTTCAGCTATTTTTTGTCTTGTGGACTTTATGTAAACATCTGTTATGTGAAATAACTTACTCAGGACAGTACTAAATAAAAAATAACATGCAATTTTTATGATCCTTTTGTTAAAATGATTAACATTTTTGCAGATTCTGCACAGGGTATGTAAACCTTCGAGCTCAACTGTAGATTTAATAGTGTTAGAATAACTTTGCCTTTGTCTTTTGATGGAAGAGGTGCAGGATGTTAAATGCCTCAGGAGGTACGCCACTCTAAAAGGTTTAGGTACCACTGCCCTAAAGGGACATGGCAATGCAAAAAATATGAGATGGGAGAAAAACATATATTTCAATGCTTTTGTGTTCCCTGGCAAAACTCCTGCATTCCCCTGAGAAACTTTGTGTTTGCTTGAAAGAAAGAAAGAATTATATAAGCAAACATTTTGCAAGAAAGCGCAAAGTTTCTCAGGGGAACACAAACATTTTGCGAGCGAATGCAAAGTTTCTTGGGGGAACGCAAAACATTTGCGAGAAAACAAAAAGAGCATTGAAATATAAATGTTCTTAGTTGCTCAGTAAAAATTGATCCAAAGTGACAGTAAAAACGTTTATAATGTTACAAAACATTTCTATTTCAAATAAATGCTGTTTTTGTTTTTTTAACTTTATATTCATCAAAAGATATCATGTTTTCCACAAAAATATTAAGCAGCACAATTGTTTTCAACATTGATAATAATCAGAAATAATTCTTGAGCAGCAAATCATCATATTAGAATGATTTCTGAAGGATCATGTGACACTGAAGACTGGTGTTAATAATGCATTTTCATAAATAATAATAAATGCAGCCTTTGTGAACATGCTGTAAGATTTTTTTTCTTTTTTCCAAAAACTCTTACCAACACCAAACTTAGTAGTGTGTATATAAAATATTAAAATGAATATTAACTAACACTTAAATTAATTCAGGCAATCATTTTACATTTTAAGGCCTCATAAAGTGCAACTAATTATAAAAAGTAACATATTACTTTTACAATTAGTCACACAGCTTGACCCATATGTAAATTCCATAATAAGGTAATTTTTCTTTCATTTGGGGCATTTAGGGCAAGTATGGACATGTGATTAATTGTGATTAACATTTTTGCTTGGAATTAAATATTTTTAGAAACAAAATGTGTTTGTATATATATATACATACAGTTATATAGAGTTTTGTTGCATATACAGTACAGTCCAAAAGTTTGGAACCACTAAGATTTTTAATGTTTTTAAAAGAAGTTTCGTCTGCTCACCAAGGCTACATTTATTTAATTAAAAATACAGTAAAAACAGTAATATTGTGAAATATTATTACAATTTAAAATAACTGTTTTCTATTTGAATATATTTCACAAAGTAATTTATTCCTGTGATGCAAAGCTGAATTTTCAGCATCGTTACTCCAGTCTTCAGTGTCACATGATCCTTCAGAAATCATTCTAATATGCTGATCTGCTGCTCAAGAAACATTTAATGTGTACAATTGTACAAAATATTTGTGTACAATATTTTTTTTCAGGATTATTTGATGAATAGAAAGTTCAAAAGAACAGTGTTTATCTGAAATCTAATCTTTTGTAACATTATAAATGTCTTTACTGCCACTTTTGATTGATTTAATGCATCCTTGCTGAATAAAAGTATTCATTTCTTTAATTTCTTTTCAAAAAAAAAAAATTCTTACTGACCCCAAACTTTTGAACGGTAGTGTATAATGCTACAGAAGCTTTGTATTTCAGATAAATGCTGTTCTTTTGAACTTTCTATTCATCAAGGAATCCTGAAAAAAAAAGTACACAACTGTTTTCAACATTGAAAATAATCATAAATGTTTATTGAGCAGCAAATCAGCATATTAGAATGATTTCTGAAGGATCATGTGACACTGAAGACTGGAGTAATGATGCTGAAAATTCAGCTTTGCATCACAGGAATAAATTACTTTGTCAAATATATTTAAATAGTACACAGTTATTTTAAATTGTAATAATATTTCACAATATTTCTGTTTTTTACTGTATTTTTAATTAAATAAATGTAGCCTTGGTGAGCAGACGAAACTGTACTGTATGTTCACACACTTTGGTATCTTTGTGTATCTGAGAGGCGATCGATGTGCTTGTGTGTTTTGATTCCACATGTTCACAGTTTGGCACAAGTGTTTACCTCCTTGCCACCTTAAACACCCACTTGTTCCAACTGAAAAAAACAGGTCATACCATCTTAAGCAAGGATGGATTATGGGACCGAGCCAGTGGGGCCAGTGCCCCGGGATCTCTGACTGTCAGTGGCCTCCAGACTCCTGGAAACAAGCCACTACAGATGTAATATTGATATAGATAGATGAAGAGCACTTGAATGTGTGCCAGTGAGTATCGCCACAGTGTGAAATAACCAAAGAAATGAGAAATGTTATCTATTCCTGGGCCCTTCTCAGCAGTATTGCAGCTTTGATGTTGTCTCATGGTGCATTAATGTCGCTTTTGCAATGTTTTAACAGTTTGTAAGTGCAATTGTATGACAATAACTTTAAATGACTTTATTTTGCACATTTGTGACCCTGGAGCACAAAACCAGTCATATGTCGCACGGGTATATTTGTAGCAATAGCCAACAATACATTGTATGGGTCAAAATTATCGATTTTGTGGGTGGATATGCATTGCTAAGGACTTCATTTTGACAACTTTAAAGGCGATTTTCTCAATATTTTGATTTTTTGCACCCTCAGATTCCAGATTTTCAAATAGTTGTGTCTCAGCCAAATATTGTCCTATCCTAACAAACCATACATCAATAGAAAGCTTATTTATACAGGTATAAATCTCAGTTTCAAAAAACATATGACTGGTTATGTGGCCCAGGGTCACATTTGTGTTGCAATTTTGATATTGTTACAGTATGTGAATATTATATCTCAGGGCCACATACAGGACCATAATTCATCATTGAGCTCAAGGTGTTTTTCAGAGGGTTGACCGGCTCCTGCTTTGATTGGCCAATGACTAGCTTCAATCATTTGAACCAGAGTGCAGGAAATGATCCAAACTGGACTTGATGAATCCACTGAATTTTAGAATTCTTTAATGGAATCTGAATTAGAAATCATCTTCTGTTGATTTCAGTATGAATTCAAATTCAGCTGATTCAATTAAATAATCTTCAGTTGAATTATTTTGCATATAAATTAAAGAACATAATACCATAGTGCAATTTTGAGAAATGAGAGAAAGATTCAATTGAATTTGGAAGGTCTTGAATTAGCTAAATCACGCCTCCTTCATTTCTATACACAGCAGATGGCACATCTGCTAACAGACACCAGATAATAATACAGTTTACTGCTGAAATTCGGACTGCATTAAACCGTGTTGACTGTAAGCATGTTAGACAAGAATGCTCTTCGGCGGTCTCAACGGGGACAGGGGTGCTAATTAGTTAAGAGGATAAATAACCCCACACATACATGCTGAGTTTCTCTTTCTTTCTCTCTCTCTTTCTGTCTTTCTGTACAGTTCCTTAGATGGAACTCTCTGCTCTCCTTCAGGTCCTGTGTATAAAGTAATCAGGGTTCATTATGCCAGAATCAATGCTCAATGTAATTAAAGTCCTTCATACTGTAAAGCTTGGCTGCTTTAGTCTCTTCTCTCTGGTTCTCAGGTTCATCTGCAATGTGTTTCACTGCTACCTGTCTTATATCCGCCTCACTGCAACCGTTCAATGACGGCTGATCTTCATCAGCCTCAAAAAGCCATTTCTCTAAGTCATAGATGTAGAAAAACTAGATTATTGCTGCATCTGAGGTGGTTCTCTTGTTTTGCTCAGGTTTCGTCACTCCAAGCCACTATGTAGACCTCAAGATGAATTCATCCTTTTGATAATGGATGTGCTGGAGCGTGCATACTGGCTAAATGTCTGTCTGAGACACCACACACACACACACACAGACAGCACAAATTGTAGCATATTGTTTCTGATTTTATTTCATATTTGGCATGTCTTTGCTTTCGGCTCTGTCTTTCTCTTTTTTTCTCTCTCGCAGACACAAAAATATTCACATTCACTTCACATGGAGCACTTGGCAATGGATCATCTCAAAATCTCCCATAGTGCCATGCAGGCTCAGTTCCCTTAAAACCTTTAGCCTATCAGAGAGGAGCATGAAATGCAATCTTTGGCCCTCACCACCTATCAGAGTTAAGCATGAAAAAATCCCTCCCGTTGCAGGCTGAAAGTGTAGAGCTCGGGATAAACTATTCTTCTGCAGCCTTTAGATAATGCAGCTGGCCTGAAGCTGGGAGATGCGAAAGAGAGGTAGAAAGATAAAGAAAAAGAGAACAGGATTGAGAACAAGAGACTGAATTGAATCTGAGTTCATAAGTTCTACAAATTTTCATAATCCATAATTCATTTGAATCAAAGTAATTTGAAAAACTGTTTTTTGTTTGAATCCATTGTTTAACCGAACCAACTGAATTTCAGAATTTGATTTTAGAGTTAAATAGAAGAAAGAAAGATTAAAGGGCAGTGTGTAAATTTTAGCAGCATCGAATGGTGAGGTTGTGAACTGCAATATAGAGAAGCTACGGTGGCCAACACAGGACAAAGATGTCGTTGTCTGAGACAGCAGAGAGTATCCAGTCAAGCAAATGCGCTCTATAGAGCAGTTTGTCCATTTAGGGCTACTGTAGAAACATGCCGGCGTAAAATGGCGACTTTGATGTAAGGGGACCTGCGGTGCATATAGACAGAAATGGCTCATCTTAAGGTAATAAAAACATAATAGCTCATAATGTAAGATCTTTATACACCACTGAAAACATAGATATGTATATTTTATTGCATTTCTGTCAATAGATCCTCCTAAAATTTACACATTGCACCTTTAAACGGTTAGTTAACCCCCCCAAAAAAATGAAAATTTGACTTTCTTTCTTTAGCCGAAGAAAAAATTAAGGGTTTTGAGGAAAACAATCCAGGATTTTTTCCTTGTAATGCAAGTGAACTGGCCTAACCTAATCCATTTTTGGTGGTCCAAAATCAATATTAAGGGTACGTTTTCACAACAATTTTTTATTTTGTTGTTGCATTTTTTGTTTACTGATGACACCATTGTCAAAACGATCCCTGTTCAAACGGATCCACTAAAACAACTAAAAACGCTGTATAATGCTGGCAGGCCAGTAGTTGGCGATGTCGCTTTGTAAAGAAACACTATGTAATACGCATGCGCATGACGTCACTGTTTTCACAAATTTGTGTTTTTATAGTTTACACTGAGACATTTTCAAAAACTTGCGCTTTGAAACCTGTTTTCAAAAATTTACCTTTTCAGGCCCTCAAAATGCCGTTGTTGTGTAAATGAATGTCCAAAATGCATAAAAAGTTTTCCGTTTTTAGTTGAAAACTGTTGTGTAAATGTCCTTTTAGGCATCTTAAAATAATGATGGGAGAAACAAAGCTTTTCAAAGCTTCGAATCAATTGTACCAATTGTTCACTGTTCACTGTTTCGAAGCGTTCAAAACACCACATGCTGGTGACGCCTGCTGGTCAAAACAGTGTAAATGCAACAAAAACTCATGCCAAACGTATAAAAAAACAAATAAATAAATATAAAAAAAAAATAAAAATTGCAAAACTATTGCAAATGTTTTATTGAAAGTATAATCAGATGCAATTAACTAACCATCTAATACCATTAAATATTAAGTGTCCGTATAATATGTATTCTTTTATTACGGAGCCCAGCACATGACATGCAAGAAAAAAAATTAAATCGTGTGCACGATTTAATATTTTGTTCCCTCGATTTTCTTATTCGTTCGCACGATTTGATATTTTGTTCCCTCGATTTACTTATTCGTTCGCACGATTTGATATTTTGTTCCCTCGATTTACTTATTCGTTCGCACGATTTGATATTTTGTTCCCTCGATTTACTTATTCGTTCGCACGATTTGATATTTTGTTCCCTCGATTTACTTATTCGTGCGCACGATTTGATATTTTGTTCCCTCGATTTACTTATTCGTTCGCACGATTTGATATTTTGTTCCCTCGATTTACTTATTCGTTCGCACGATTTAATATTTTGTTCCCTCGATTTACTTATTCGTTCGCGCGATTTAATATTTTGTTCCCTCGATTTACTTATTCGTGCACACGATTTAATATTTTGTTCCCTCGATTTACTTATTCGTTCGCACGATTTGATATTTTGTTCCCTCGATTTACTTATTCGTTCGCACGATTTAATATTTTGTTGCCTCGATTTACTTATTCGTGCACACGATTTAATATTTTGTTCCCTCGATTTACTTATTCGTTCGCACGATTTGATATTTTGTTCCCTCGATTTACTTATTCGTTCGCACGATTTGATATTTTGTTCCCTCGATTTACTTATTCGTGCGCACGATTTGATATTTTGTTCCCTCGATTTACTTATTCGTTCGCACGATTTGATATTTTGTTCCCTCGATTTACTTATTCGTTCGCACGATTTAATATTTTGTTCCCTCGATTTACTTATTCGTTCGCACGATTTAATATTTTGTTCCCTCGATTTACTTATTCGTTCGCGCGATTTAATATTTTGTTCCCTCGATTTACTTATTCGTGCACACGATTTAATATTTTGTTCCCTCGATTTACTTATTCGTTCGCACGATTTAATATTTTGTTCCCTCGATTTACTTATTCGTTCGCACGATTTAATATTTTGTTCCCTCGATTTGCTTATTCGTTCGCACGATTTAATATTTTGTACCCTCGATTTACTTATTCGTGCACATGATTTAATATTTTGTTCCTTCGATTTACTTATTCGTTCGCACGATTTAATATTTTGTTCCCTCGATTTACTTATTCGTGCGCACGATTTAATATTTTGTTCCCTCGATTTTCTTATTCGTGCGCACGATTTAATATTTTGTTCCTTCGATTTACTTATTCGTGCACACGATTTAATATTTTGTTCCCTCGATTTTCTTATTCGTTCGCACGATTTAATATTTTGTTCCCTCGATTTTCTTATTCGTTCGCACGATTTAATATTTTGTTCCCTCGATTTACTAAATTGTGCGCATGATTTACTAAAACGTGCATGATTTATAAATCGAAGGAACGAAAAAGTAAATTGTGCGCACGATTTAGCCTACTATTTTTTCCTGCATGTCATGTCCGGGGCTCTGTATTTTATACATTTTCAGGGCTTGTTTTGTTTGTTCTATGGATGGGTCAGCTAAACCATTAACTACTATTATTCCTTTTAATTATACAAATACCTCATTAAAACATCTACAAATGTATAAAACTCATCAGAGATCAGGTACTAGACACTCAAAACACTTAATACTCAGGTAACAGACATAGACGTCTTGTTCAATGATTCGCCACAGGGGAGCGATCTCAGTGAATCCACATGATTCATGTGTTCACAGGGATCACACCCAGCGGTGAACCACCGAAACATTTGAAAAACACTTTTGATATAACGAAGCCTTGTTTACTGAAATCACATGACTTTGGCAGTTTGAAACACACTCCGAACCACTGATTCGAAACAAAAGATTCGCAAAAGTTTCGAAGCTGTGTTTCAAAAGCCCCAATACTAGCTTAAAAGGGTTCCATACGACACCAGTCGACAAATAAGGGTCTTCTCTAGCGAAGCGATTTTTCTGAAAAATATGAAAATGTACACACTATTTAACTGCAAATGTTTGCCTTGGTCCAGCTCTGCGATGCGCGTCCACAAGACTAGAATGTCACACTTGACATAGGCATTACAACTCGCCCCTAATCAATCACTTTTGATGATAATTCTGTTGAATTAATTGAGAATTATCAATCTGACGGTGAAAAGGAGAAAGAGATTGAATAGAATTTGAGAACTGAATCTGCAAATTGTCTGAAAGAGAAAGAATCGGTCATTCAGTCGTCTTTGTTGAATGACACACTTTCTGAGAAAAGGCCAGCTTGAGCTTGTGCTCACCGCATTGACCGTGTGTGTGTATGGTATCAGGTTGTGTCCTTTTCTTCTCCTGCCAAAAGCTGCTGACAGGTGAAAAGCCCTCAGTGCCACTCTCCTGGTGTCATATTGTGATGGGCACTTTGACAGTCAGTTCGCTCAGCTCAGCCAAAGCTTGTTTTCAGATATAGGTACTAGACTTGTCTCACCTACTTGCCATTTAACCAAGTTTACACCAGAATTTCCCCAAAGTAGTTTGATATTTTATGTATTTTTACAGGTTTTTTTTTTTTTTTTTTTTTATAGACTGGCCAAAGAGAGAGAAAACACTCTTCTCAAAAAAGCCACACTGCAAATGTAACAACATTTAATGAATGAATGAATGAATGAATGAGGCATTTATATAGTGCTTTCCTATGTACTACTGTACACCCAAAGCGCTTTACAATCATATCAGGGGTCTCTCCTCATCCACCACCAGTGTGCAGCATCCACTCGGATGCCTCGTTAAATATTCATGCACTTTATCACAAGTCTCAGGAACTGTCACACACTGTTCAGTTTCAGCATCTGAGGGGAAGACGTTAAAAATGTCAAAAACAGTGACGGCAAACGCATTAACTTAAATGATAAAGGGACAGTTTTATTTTTGTGCTATATTTCAGGAGATATAAGACAATGTTTCTGCATATGCACAGGCAGGTATTCGAACAGGTTGCATCCTGTTCTTGTTCAATCAATGTTATTAACCTCATGAATATGCAAGTAAGAACGTTAACTAAATTTTAAACCATGAGCATTTTTAGCATCAGTGTCAGAAATGATTCTCCTCCACTGGAATTGATTTTCAGCTGCATTTTTTACCTTAAGGCAAGTTTTTGGAGCCACAAGACACAGCATGTTATCCAATCAGTCAAATAATTCATTTGAATTAATTAATTGGAATTCTAAATCCGAAAAATAAGTGCTCTGCTAGAATGGACTTTCAAATCAGTCCAACGTTATGCTATATTACACAGCTGTATAATATAACAAACTGACAGCAAGGAAAAACTGAGTTAAAAAAAAAAAAAAATCTGAGCATCCAATCAAACTCTATGGTAAATGTATCTGTCACTTGGTAATGTGGCTAACACAAACACAATATTTGGCCCAGTGTTTGTTCCATGTGTTTGGCTGGTAAATCAAACTTCTGCTGTTGTTTATGCATTTTCAAAATTGTTAATTTGTCATATGCATATTGCTGGGCTTATGCGGTTCTTGGTAATATTAATAAATTTCTATTAAAGGATTAGTTCACTTCAGAATTAAAATGTCCTGATAATTCACTCACCCCCATGTCATCCAAGATGATCATGTCTTTCTTTCTTCAGTGGAAAAGAAATGAAGGTTTTTGAGGAAATCATTCCAGGATTTTTCTCCATATAGTGGACTTCACTGGGGTTCAACGGGTTGAAGGTCCAAATGTCAGTTTCAATGCAGCTTCAAAGAGCTCTACATGATCCCAGACGAGGAATAAGAGTCTTATCTAGAGAAACCATCGGCCATTTTTGAAAAAAATAAAAATTATAAACTTTTTAACCACAAATGCTCATCTTGCACTGCTCTGTGATGTGCCACGCATTACATAATCACGTTGGAAAGGTCACAAGTGACGTAGGCAAAAACATCTAATTTTTTCCTCCAACTTCAAAATCATCTGAAATCGATGTTTTACCTTTTTTCTTTTTTTTTTTTTTTGTAAAGGCTGTTTGACTTAGTCTTTGCACGTTCGCTTTGTAGACACTGGATCGATACTTCCACCTTCGTCACTCGTGACCTTTCCAACATGATTATGTAATGCGTGGAGCACCACAGAGCAGTGCAAGATGAGCATTTGTGGTTAAAAAGTATATAATTTTTTTTAATTTTTTAGAAAATGTCCGATGGTTTCTCTAGATTAGACTCTTATTCCTCGTCTGGGATCATGTAGAGCTCTTTGAAGCTGCACTGAAACTGACATTTGGACCTTCAACCCGTTGAACCCCATTGAAGTCCACTATATGGAGAAAAATCCTGGAATGTTTTCCTCAAAAACTTTCATTTCTTTTCCACTGAAGAAAGAAAGACATGAACATATTGACTGACATGGGGCTGAGTAAATTATCAGGACATTTGAATTTTTGTTTGTACAGTAAACAATTACACTACAACAGAAGCAAAACATTGAACTAAATGCTTCACTAAATAGACCTAGAACTGAATATTTTAATAATAATTGAATAATCGGCATTTTGAAACGCTGGTAAATTTCTGAGCCCTTTCATGCAGTAGTCCAACAGTTAATGTATATTTACAATCATTTTTAAGGGTGGCTATAAAGAGCAAGATCACATAATTTGACCTTTAATTACTGAACCTAAATAACCACTTGACATTTCCCCTCTGTGTGTTTCCAGGTACGTCCACACGTTGTACCTGGGAGTGCAAAGCCGTTGGCATGGCGACCCGGGTCAGCGTCATTTCTACTGGCGTCTGATGTTCGAGAGTGCTGACATCAACATGCTGCGGCTGCTGGAGGCTTTCCTGAAGAGCGCACCTCAGCTCGTGCTACAGCTCAGCATCATGATCCACAGCAACCACATACTGCCCCTACAGGGTGAGAGCACACACACACACACACACACACACACACACACGGTTTCCCAGGTGGGTACATGAGATGCTTTTAGTTGGGCGTGCTTAAAGGGAAGTGTTGAGAAAGAGAGAGAGGACAGAACACTTGTGTGATTGTGCCGTAGTTATCATGACTTATTCATATGGCCACTCCTGAGAAGAGGTTTGCTTGTGATGAATTAAACAAAACGTTTAACACGCTCCACTCTGTGCGATGGCATATGAACTGACTCTGGCACCTCAGATACAAGCATGGGGGAAAAAAGACAGCAATAGGTATGATATGAAAATAGTTTAATAATAAAAATGATACATAATAATGATAATAATAAAAGTACACTACCATTCAAAAGCAAGGATGCATGGAATCGATCAAAAGTGATAGTTTTTTAATGTAATGTAATGTAACGCAATGACAGAATTTATAAGGTAATTTAAAAAAAATCTATTTCAAATAAATCAAAGAATCCTGAAAAATTTGATAATAATCAGAAATGTTTCTTGAGCATCAAATAAACATATTGGAATGATTTCTGAAGGATCATGTGACACTGAAGACTGGAGTAATGATGCTGAAAATTCAGCTGTTTTAAACTGTGTTTATTGTGTTTTGATGAATGTCTTGGTGAGCATAAGAGACATAAAAAAAAAACATCTATCAATCCTAAACATTTGAACGGTAATGTAGTGCCATTTACAGAATATCTATTTACACTAAGTGCGCTTGTTGGTAAACGCTATTTACACTAGCTCCGCCCACCAATGTCTGTTTTAAAAAGTTGCATGCAATTTAATGCAATCAGTGGTGCAGCAGTAGCAAGTAAAGCTTGCAAACCTGGCTTTTAACGTGATCAATGCGGGTTCGAATCTGCCTTTTGCCAAGCCCGCGTTTATTTTCAATAAAAAATGAAAATAATGTTCTAAAAGTGGAAATAAACTGCGAACGAGTGCTTAATAATATTAAAAGTGTTTATTGGGTAGGGTTAGATGACGGTATAGGGAGGGTTTTTATTCTCCCAATAAGGCAGCATCCATTTAATAATTTTAATAAATATAATCATTTACACTCTATGATATTATTGCATCCTGTTAATGTACAAAAATACTGAGTTGCAAACAGTATCTGCCAATATAAAGTATAGATAGCATCTAATTACTATTAGCTCTTACTGCAAAGAACTGATACTTTTACATGGTGTAAATAGAATCTATCGCTGTTTTCATCTAACGTTAGTCTAAATAGCATATCGCCAAGAGAATGCTGCTATTGTCACATTTATTTATATTATATTTTATATTCTTATTATACATTGAGAAATATGAGATTAAATGAATCATTCAAGTAAAGAAAAAAATTTACAATTTTTAAAAGTTTTAAAAGCATAGAGATGACTTCTTTGCTTCCTCAGAAGGCCACCACATGTCCCTGGGAGAGAGAACACTTCTCAGGAGACAAAAAGATGAGAGGAAAAGGATAGTCAGCAGAAAAAGACAAGAGGATAGAATGAACGAGAGAGAGAGAGAGAGACGGGATGAGGTGTATAGCAGCCGGATGGAGAGCACAGAGGGACATGCTGTAGGATTGCACAGACTCAGAGATGTTCTGATTAATTCTGGGTCACGGGTTTGGTTACCAACCACCACACAGAAGGCTTTTTCGTGTTCTTCTTATCTTCTTTCGCTGTCTTTTGCTTTGTTTCTTTTTCTGATCTCATGGCCCTGCCTGTCAGTCTGTCTCAGACTTTTGACCTTTACATTGTGTCTGCGAATTCCATCTGAAAGTGAGCATCTGTATTCCACACTCACTGTGGAGAGCAGAGAAACTTGAAGTGAGCGCTCTGAAGTGTGCAGTCTCCTATACGATGGCAATGCTGTTTTTTCATGATTCTGATTGGATGATATTCGTGTTGCATGCTGATCTGTTTTTTTTTATGACTGCACTGCAATAAAGTACAGTAGCATCTAGTTTGTTCAACACATCACCGTTTCACTTCAGTATGTCCTTTTTAAACAACTAAGCTTCAAATTAATGGACCTACAAAGAGATGTCTACTAGGAATATTAACAATATATTTGGACTTTTAAAATGCTTTTTATTTATTTATTTTATATGCAAGTTTCCTAAAGAGCATGCTTTACATTCCTTACTTGTCTCGTGATTTGCAAGATGTTTTATTAAAGGTGCAGTAGGTGATCTGGGAAATGCTAATTATTAATTAAAATCCCACCCTCCATGAAAATTGCCATCCAAAACCACGCCTCCTCCGAAACACATGAACGTGCACACACACACACACACACACACACACACACACACACACACACAGCTGCTCTCTGCAAAGAGTCATAAGAGAAGGCATTAAACTCCCTTATATCTCAAAGTACATAACATTGCAATAATAATGAATGAAAGCAACTTGACTGCTGCAGATTCATTTCGGTGTTGATACTGTTGACATGGAAACCCATAATTATCTCTAATTACATCAGTTATGGCATGTATGCAGCATAAGCTTGTTGTTTTAATTCGAACTGTAAAACGTGGCTGCTGTTTGTTAGCTGTGCTCTGTGACTGACGTCTGTCTGTATAAACTCTTGCATAACATGAAACGTGGCGATGACGTATGATGATGTCCGCGTGAACAGGGTGCGCGAGGGTATGTGCGCGAGGGCTGTCAAACGATTAATCGCGATTAATCGTATACAAAATAAAAGTTTGAGTTTGCATAATACATGTGGGTGTACTGTGTGTAATTATTATGTATATATAAATACACACAAATTAATGTATATATTTAAGAGAAATATGTTATTTATGTACAAAATATTTTTTATATAAATATAATAAAAATATAAATAAATGCATATACTTGTAAATATTTCTCAAATATATACATGAATGTGTTTGCATTTATATATACATAATAATTACACACAGTACTCACACATATATTAGGCAAACTCAGACTTTTATTTTGTATGTGATTAATCGCGATTAATCGTTTGATTGGGTAGGACATTGTATTATTTCATTCGAACCGAATAGAATAATTGGATGAACATTTTATGATCCTACTATATACACATACAACCAAACCAAAAATTATACAGATGTTTTTGATATTTTTGGTATATTTTTTACTAGTGGGTGCAGGACACTATAGTTCATTTATGCAAAATAAAGTAAACTGTGACATATTATACCCAAAGATTCTTCATACAGTGCACTACCAGTAAAACTGATACAAATTTGGAACCAAGAATTATTCAGACACTTTGACCTGACCATGTTTTTCTTAAGTGTTTTCTGACATAATTAAGATTAATTGTTTCTGACAACAACAACAACAACAATTTATTTCGGTCCTTGCAGTCAATTTTTCATAAGAAATAAAAATATACATAATAAACGAAAAAGGAGTAGGCTGAAGCCACTGCTTATTATGCCTACACTTTATACATATATATCAAATGAACATCACTTTAATTTCCCTTGGACTTGATTACTACAAGACATTTTCCAAAAATATACATAAAAATGCACATTTCAAAAAATAATACAAAAATATTTCATATTAAATTATATAATTATTTATCACCTTGTTTTTAAACATTTTCTTGAATTTACAAAGTGTTGTACACAATTTTAATTCCTTGTCACAATTATGCCATTGATAGATATACTTCTATTTTTTAGATTAGTTCTTAGACACAGTTTAACTCCGAGATCATATTTTATTACCCTTTTTTTTTAAAAAACTGTCATGAATAAACTGTATTAATGAATGAAATGTTCATGTTTGAATAAATTTTGGTTGGACTGTATACTGTATCATCCAGCTCTGTTACAAAAAAGCAAAAGAGAACAAAACTTGTTTTATTTATTTATTTCCCAGCTAAAAATACTGTAATAATCACTCAAGTATATGGTTGACAGCCCGAGCAGCCACAGGTAATCATGAACACTCTTCTCTCTCATACAAACCCACACACACCAAAATGTGTTTCTCTAATGCTTAAAATAAAAAGTTATTTCTTGTTCAACGCATTACTTTCAACACAACATGCTTTTAAACTAGTAATGGCGGCTTGTGCTGTTTTTAAGCAGGATAGGTAATCATTAGCATAAGAAAGTAATTCACAGAAAAGCATTTTAGCAAATTCCCCTCTGTGTGTTTCAAGGTCTTAGAGGTCTCGGAGAGAGTCTTTGTTCTGTGAGGACTTGACTATAACTGCCATGTAGTCGTTTAATACAATCTAAAGCACAAATGCTGTTATTAAAATGCATTATGCAAACATCTCCTGCACTTTCTTCCACTACATCATCTAGGCGAAACTTAAACTTCCATCTTTCTCTCTCTCAGCACTGGCAGTGCTGGGCTTTAACTTGTCTTATCCCTTTCTCTTTAAACTGCATTGGCTGTCTTTGTGGCAGTGGGCTTGCGCTGCGTCTGATGTTTGATTTAATTAAGATTGCCAGCACATTGCTCCATGAGAGCCTCTGAAAAGGAGGCCGGGAGAGAACGCGGAGAGCATGCGGGCAGGCTGGAAGCGGAGCGGGAAAACGCAGACTAATGCTTTCGGATCTCTGCTAATTAAGACCTCACTTAATCTGGATCTGCACCAAATGAGTTGCTCAGAACAAGGGCTGGGAGAGAGAGAGAGAGAGAGAGAGAGAGAGAGAGAGGAAATGAAATGCAAAAGAGTAAACGCTCAATAAACAGCAAGGGTCAGGCTTGTGCAAAAAAGAAATCCACAGTGTGATATGGACTACGCGGCCTTGAAGTGGAAGAGTATTTCTTCAATGATTTAAACTAGTGGTCGACTTTGCCAATAAATAATTATCGCCATTAGCCAGTAAGTTGTTCTGTTTAGCTGATAAGTGACTTTTATTTTGATGGTGCTAAGAATGCTAGCACCTGAGCCATCTTCTGTACTGTCTTAGTTTAATAGCTCTGTTTTAATAAATCAGTATTCAGAAATGTGTAACATAGAAAGTATTATATGTAAGTACTATATATATTTCATCATGTCTTCTTCTAATAAAATATATGTGCAAATAAGGACACTTGTGCAGCGGTACGTCTGATCATGATCGCGATGACAAGACGGATTATTCTGATACACAGAAGACAATGATGTAGACTGAAATTCAAAGAAGAATGGACAAAAAAGTAACTATGCCTTTATTCTTCCTGTTAAACTGATGTGTCATAGGCTGTAGTGCTCGTAAACATAATGAAAGTATTATTAAATGTTCTTGCTCATTTTTCTTAAAGACCAGTAGCTCTGCAAAGTTATAATCTGTTGATATTTCTAAACGTTTGATTTGTTCCTGATAGTTGTTAGTAGTCTCTAATGATAAGATTGTTTTGAGTTTGTTGTCATATGGTTATATTTTTTAAAATACATCAAAGGGCTTTTCACACTTGAAATAGTTAACCCTGGGTCATTGTAAACCCTGGGTAAACTGAATCCTGGGTTATCTTGCTTCATGTTTCACACTGCTCATAATTCACCCAGGGTTAACAATTAATCCTGGATATTCGTAAGCTGATGTTTCACATTGTACATTCCTAAAACCTGGGTTAAAGGCACAATATGTAAGATTTTTAGATTAAAATATCCAAAAAACACTAGAACAGTGTTATATATTTTGTTGACTTGTGTACTTTAATTATCCCAAATATTTCCAAGAGTGTTTAAATCCAGAGAAATAAGCAATTTTAACCAGGACACGGGACGTGTCCGTGCATCGCTTATCAATGGCGTCATATCCGCGTTACACTCGGTTTCCGGTTTTATTTTGTATAAACCATGGAAACACCAAAGACACTTTAATATATAATGTGTTTTATTAGACAGGTGAGCAACTGTTTGGATACATTCATCGACAGAACACTAATCATGTTGTATTGCTAAACATAGTAAGTCTTATTGTTTAAATCTTTAAATAAACAGCGAGTACCATGTTTTACCATGTCTAATATCGATCTAGCTTACTGCAGTGTGTAACAAGTGTCTCATAGCAGCCGCCAAGTGAACGCAGAGAAGAACTATAACAACTTTCAACACTCAAATGTATCTAATATGATAAACAGCGTTGCATTACCCCACATACTCATGACCGGAAGAGCGGAAGTGGTGACTGCTGCTCTCGATAAATCAATCACTCCAGCAGCCTCCTTTCTGCTCTCACAACACTCGGTCCTGCTCTGCTTCATACTCCAGTAACGTTAATAATCGCATCCATTAACATGATTTCTGCCCGAGTCCTGTCCCGATTCTTTTCCACCAGCCGTAGACGTGAAAACAACAAAATCAAGGCATCATCAATCTACGCCTTTGTTTTGAATAACCGACCTCTAGCGTAGTAGTAAATTTACATAGTGTGCTTTTAACATTTTACTTATTTGTGGTGCAACATGTTCTCCAACCAATACTCCCATATAGGCTGTTTGTCATTTCCCTGAAATACGACCCATAGGAGCGTTTGCTAAAGTTGCATTTTCATTTTAATGCATTGTTCCCTTTTATCTGCATCATATTTCAGGTTTTGCGTAGCTCAATTGGCAGAGCATTGCAATATATGCAATCATGCAATCATGCGATCGTGGGTTTGCATGTGCTCATAAAGTGTGTATGCACTATAAATCACTAAGGGTAGGTTTAGAGGTGGGGTAGGTGTAGTCTTTAATAAAAAAATGAGTTTTGCTAGATGGAAATAGGACAAACACATTGCATTTAAATGAACACGCATTTTGATTGGTAACAACAGTCATATGTCATTTCATGACGACAGACGCAACTCGACACCGTCATTATTTTTACGCCAGCTAGAGGGCGCATGACTTTAAAACGTAAATATAAGGTGATTGAAAAACGACCTATAGGGTCGTTTTTTTTGGAGGACAGTGTCACTGATTGGATAAACTCAGCACATGACTTGTTTACATAGGCTAGCTAGCTCCAGCATTGCGGATCCTCATATTGCCAATTGTACTATCGAGTTATACTGAATGGACATAAAGGTAAGAATGGAACGGTCTCTTCTTCACTCAAATTGTTGCGTTTTCTGTCAACATTTGACATTTTTCCTCTCAAACACTAAATTTACTGTTTCTATACAATGTGCAGTGTTTCCTGACTGTCCAAAGCACGCAAATATGAGTAACCGATTGGTTGTCTGTTGCTAAGTGTCTAACATTCTAACACCGCATTGTTTCAGACTGTACCAGTTTGGCACCGCAATGCGGGGTTAACACAGCAAAAGCGGTGCTAAACCTGCGATAACCCAGGGTTAAGTGTAGTGTGAAAGGACCTCAAGTTGCCTTCAAATCTGTTGTTTGTTTTTTTTTCTCTGCACACTTTTAAATATTCGTCTTTCTAATGAATGTGTTGCAGGTCTGTGTTTTCATTGGTTGTTGTCTTCTTCCCTTCTTCCCACCCTCTACACTCCCAATTTTCCAGAGCTTTACACAACCATTTTTTGAGTCTTTTTCAAATCAGAGGTGTAAACAAGCAGAGCTAAAACAGGGGGTTTCATGACTTAGCCCAAATCTATTTTGTCCAAACAATTTAAAGGGATAGTTCACCCAAAAATGAAAATGTGATGTTTATCTGCTTACCCCCAGTGCATCCAAGATGTAGGTGACTTTGTTTCTTCAGTAGAACACAAATGATGATTTTTAACTCCAACCGTTGTGGTCTGTCAGTCGTATAATGCGTGTCAATAGGAACTCCATCTATAAGAGTAAAAAAACATGCACAGACAAATCCAAATTAAACCCTGCGGCTCGTGACGACACATTGATGTCCTAAGACAAGAAATGATCGGTTTGTGCCTCCACATCCGGTTAGTGAGGTCAAAAAACGCGCTCTGATGCCGGAAGTGATGTCTCGCACTCATTGACATATACACGCGAGACATCACTTCCGTCATCAGAGCGCATTTTCAGACTTCGCACACTGGATGCTCAAGGCAGTTGGACATGGTGGTGTATTAGAGGTAAAAAATGATATAAATACTGTTCGGTTTCTCACACAAACTGATCGTTTCGTGTCTTAGGACATCAATGTGTCATCACGAGCTGTAGGGTTTAATTTGGATTTGTCTGTGCGAAGTTCCCATTGACATGCATTACACGACTGACAGACCGCAACGGTTGGAGTTAAAAATCATCATTTGTGTTCTACTGAAGAAACAAAGTCACCTACATCTTGGATGCGCTGGGGGTAAGCAGATAAACATCAAATTTTCATTTTTGGGTGAACTAAATGGGGTAAAGATTCAAGTGTAGGTTTCTTTAACGCGTGTGTGTTCTTGTACACATGGTTTATGAGGACACAAATGTGTATAATGACATGGGTAGTACAACGTAAATGGTTTATGAGGACACTTCCTGTGTCCTCGTAAACCAAATGGCTTAAAAAACATTCTAAATTTTTTTGCAATTCAAAAAATGTAGACTGTTTTCTGTGATGGAAAAGGTTTCGGGGTAGTGTAGGGGGAGAGAATATACAGTTTGTACAGAATAAAAACCATTACACCTATGGGGAGTCCCATAAACCACATATACAAGTATGTGTGTGTAGCTGGACAGGAGAGGAATCAAGCACCAGAACAAAGCCAATCGACCGGGACCCAGCAGATACACAAACATGCAGTGAGCTGTATTTAAGAGCTGATCCCCATGATAACATCAGCTCAATGTAGAAGCCTCCTGAGATTGCTGCACATCTCTCAATCACACACGCTTACACACACCTCCTCTTCAACTTTTCGCTCTACCTTGCGCTTTAGGGTACTCGCAAACACAATATAAAGCACCTGTCTGTCTCCCTGCCACACACTCTCACACTCACTCTCTCTAGAGAGACATCCTCTCAGGCAGTTGGGGAACAAGCCCTGCGATTTGTTGTCTCAGCAGGTGTTGTAGCTTCTATGCAATATTATTTGAAATCTAAAACAAGAGCAACAAACATTACAAAACTTGTTTTTTTTTTTCCTGCCATCACCCTTTGAAAGAACAGCTCTAGCATCTTTGCCAGCTCACGTCAGTTTGTGTTTCATAAGAGCCGCTGTGATGTCTGGAATTAAGATCGCTTTGCTTCTTTGCCTCGTCAGAATATATTCTCTCAAAATGTGTCTGTCATGATTCAAGGTATATATTCACACATTCATATATTATGAGTCCAGAGAGGCTAGAGACATCAATTAGGGCCTGAATTATTCATGTTTTGAAAGTTAATTATTCAATCGCATGTTCAATTAGCAATGAATCACATCAGATCTAATTAAATATTGAAGGCAGAAGTCTGAAAATGTGGAAATGTAGTGATTCTTAATGATTTTGATTAGGTTTTATATTTAGTACTTGCTTTTTTCAGGCTATTTAATTGACCACTGCTATAGAGAAGCTTCATAGATGCAACACCCAGGTTGTCTCATTTGCACCTATACCTACACTATAGACTGAGCTATAAACTGAAATATAAGACATGTATTTTCTTTCCAAATACCATTTGAAGTCATTTTCACACTCAGGCCTGAGACCTGCTGTATGCACGTACGTAAATGCAAACACTTCTAGCTATCCAAGTTTGATTTCGTGCATCATTGCCTTTCAAAATGTGTCTGAATGCAATTCTTAAGCCAATGCACTGCACTCTCAGCTACAAGGCATTCCCTGCTGAAAAAGAAAATAAGGATCTGGTCACCAGCATGGGATCCTGTTGTACTGGTGTTCCAGTGAAGCTTCTTGACTAGTCTAACCAGCAAAACATCACCAGAAAAATCAAGCTGCTAGCTTGCTTCTTCTATTTTTTTTCTCTTTTTATTATTATTATTATTATTTGTTTTATTTTTAATGGAGTTTAAGAAAATGGAATCCAGAATTTCCACAGTTTCAGTCTTTTTTCTTTCTATTTTAGTTTTAGTGTTAAGGGCTGTCAAAGTTAAGGTGATAGTTCACCCAAAAATGAAAATTCTGTCATCATTTACTCCCCCTCAAGTTGTCCCAAACCTGTATAAATTTCTTTGTTCTGCTGAACACAAAAGAAGATATTTGTAAGAATGTTTGTAACCAAGCAGATCTTGCCCCCCATTGACTGCCATAGTATTTTTTTTTCCTACTATGGTAGTCAATGGGGAGTGAGATCTGCTTGGTTACAAACATTCTTTCAAATATCCTCCTATGAGGGTAGGTAAATTACGCCAGAATTTTCAATTTTGGGTGAACTATCCTTTTAATGCACTAACTGGTATGGTTTAAAAATGTTTGACAGCAGTTAATTGAGTGCTATATCAAGTGCCATTTTCAATATCAGTACAGGCGGTTTGTAAATATTTCAAGTTTTATAATATGCCATATATCATTTAAATTAATTGGTGGTTTGGAATCCTGAACATTTTTTTTTTTTTTTTTTTTTCCCCTAGTTTTATTTCAGTTCATTTAGTTAACATTAACAATAGCAATCTACCAGCTAGACTAGCACCAAACCAGCATAAACCAGCTTGGACCAGCATGGAACTTCATGGCACTGGTTCAAGCTGTTCTTTTAAGCAGCTGTACTTTATAGCATCTTCTATGGCTAGTTTTCTCTTTCAAGTCAACCACTCTCATGGTGTAGCAACAGTTTGAAGAGAATCTTGCTGAGAAAGTTAGTTTAGAGTTAATTAAATTGTTCACATTTATACACCCCAGGCTCATTAGAAAAATGTACCCGTGGGAACATTTTTAAAACGAAAATGCGTTTTGTGACAGTTTCAATGTGAAATGTCCACTGAGTGGCACTAAAAGCATGTTCAGTTTTTTTCCGAAATGTTTTTGTTACGTTGGTTTTATACGCCTCAGGTTTAAAATGTCCGGTGATTGGCGCTAAGCTTAATGCTCCATTACTTTTTAAAATAATGTACAAAAAGACACTACACCTAAACCTAGCAAATAGTGTTAACAAAAGCAAATGTGACATAAAAAGCATTCGTAATCATGTCATTTCAGCTTGTTTTTGGTCTCTTATCTTTGAGCACTTTTATCGTGAGTTTCACGGGATTCATACCCAAGGTTTCCACATCCTAAGTACACTTCCATACCAGCTTGTTACATCAGAAAAGCGAAACATATGGAGCTGACCAGCAAACATTTGGCATTTAATGACTGTTGAAAAGGCATCCCTCCTGATATTGCTGAGTTAGATGCATTCCTGGGTCAACATATTTTGTTGATCCTGGAACAACATTCTAGTCTGAAAATGTAATCTTAACCCTATTCCTACCCCTAAACCTAACCCTACCCAAAGGTAATCCCAAAAATCAGAGGGAATGATAGATGAATAACACTGATGTAGAAGCACCAATTCATGATTTTAAGCCTAACCTTACATAATCTGTAAACTTGTCCCTGAAATCTGATTGGTTGATTTGAATGTTGTTCCAGGATCAACAAAAATGTTAACCCAGGAACATGTTGAACTCAGCAATATCAGGTTATGCCTCCGAGGCGTAATGTCATGGTTGAAAAATAGTTCCAAAATTAAATTTGAACGTACGTCTTTGATGTTATCTATTTTGGCCAGGGACACGACGTTGCCATCGGACCAATGTTTGCTGGGTGGTTAAGAGATGCAAAGTCCAAAATGTATTTGTTTACAAATCATGCACTTTCGTAAAAAGTGTTTTGAGATCATAACATACAGTAATATTGTCCAAGGAGACGTGAAAACAAGTCTTTATTAATCCATAATCTGACCCTGTAATCATAACAGTGTAAGAAGTGCTTGCTGTTTTACTGCCTCTGGTGTTCATTTCTATTGGAAACTGCAGTGATATGAACGTATTGGTATGTATTTTGCGTTTTGCAAAAATGTTCCCACAGGTAAGTTTTTCCATGAGATCAGGTTGCAGCTATACTGATACATGGACAGTAGCAAATCCTGTTTAATAGCACAGACATTTGAAGGTACCTCCATTGGCCCTTGAGTACTAACGTTTGTTACCAGCACTGTAATGCAAGAAGCATCTCCTATGTACTGTATGTAGAACAGTGTTTGCAGTGCCAAGTTTCTTTTGCATAAAGTTATTTCTGTTTTTATGCTTCATTACTCAAGCTGCCTCTCTGTTCTTCTTGCTCTGTCTCTGTAGGTCTCTCTGCGTCTGCCTCATTGGTTTCCCTCGCCTGGATGATCGCATCCTACCAGAAGGTTCTACGCGACTCTCGTGACGATAAACTCCCCATGTCCTACAAGGCTGTGATTGTTCAGATGCTCTGGCATCTCTTCACCATCGGTGCTCGAACCATCGCATTCGCCCTCTTCGCTTCAGTCTTCCAGCTTTACTTCGGGATCTTCATCGTGGCCCATTGGTGCGCCATGACCTTTTGGATCATCCAAGGCGAGACCGACTTCTGCATGTCCAAGTGGGAGGAGATCATCTACAACATGGTGGTGGGGATCATCTACATCTTTTGCTGGTTCAACGTGAAAGAAGGCCGTGCTCGCTTTCGGCTGGGCGTGTACTACTGCGTGACCTTGGTTGAGAATGTGGCACTCACCACCGCTTGGTATATTCACAGGGGACCTCACACTTCAGACTTCTACGCCCTGATCATCGTGTGCGTGGTGGTGTGTAGCTACGCTTTGGGAACGTTCTTTATGTTCGTCTATTATTGCCTACTCCACCCGGACGGACCCATCCTGGGTGCTCAGTGGAGCTGTGTGGAGGAGGGAATGGGGGTAATTGGCCTGGGAGGCGTTGGGGATTTGGGGACACCCTTGCCCCAACCGGACGTGGTTACTAGCCCTCCCAGAACACTCCAAAGGACTAATGGTGGGGATCGGGAGATTGGGGCTGGGGATAGAGACAGTTGCCTTCCTGTGTTTCAGGTAAGGCCTCCTAGTGTTCCCCCAGCTTCTTCTCCACGTCCACCAAGAACTGAAGGTCCCGTTATCCGCATCGACCTGCCAAGAAAAAGGTACCCGGCCTGGGACGCCCACTTTATCGACCGTAGGCTGAGGAAGACCATCCTGGTGCTAGAGAATACATCTCCCGTGACGCCCCGAATCCAGTACCAGAGCTTCACCAACCCCAAAGAAGTGACGGAGTACGAGACTACGGTATAGTGTTGTTCATACCTCCACCTTCCACATGACATCTCTATGCAGAGGTGGGACTCAGGAGGCAGATGCCACCATGAGGTTACGGTCTGATCCTTGAGGGTCGGCATGGTGCTACACGGTGGGCCCTCAGCATGTTTGGCATCCGGATGCCTGGGAATGCTTGACTGGTCCGAGAGTGCACATCAGGCTGGACGGGAATAACATGGCGTTTACATGACCTGCACGGGAAGTGAAACCAGGAAAGGGACTTAGCTTTCTGCCTATGCACTGAACATATGAAAAGAGTTTAACTGACAGTGATGAGAAGACGTGGACATTTGTAAAATATAGATAAACTGACCAATCAGTATTCCTCAGGTCCAGCCTGACTGCTGTATTGGTCTAAGTTTAATGTGTCAGTGACCTGAAAACAGTACAAATTGTGTATTATTTGCTTCTGTGAATGGTGAGGTTAGCGAGTTCAATCAATCATCCATTTCCTCAAAAAAATTCTTCTGTAATTATTGACTTATTTATTTATTAGATTTATTTTTTATGACTCTGTGGCCATGTCTTTGATATAATTCTTCGAATTGAATATTCATAAATAGATATTATCTTTTGTTATATGTATACAATAGAACGGTGCCAGTGTGTTGGTATGAATGTTTCTTTTTTGGGGGGGGGGGGGGGCTGTATGTTTGACTGGTCATGCTGCATTGTTTATCTGTAAAGATGAAGAAAAAATGTCATATAGTAAGACAAAAAGTTGTGATTAAATTGTAGTTGGATAAAAATAATGCTGTAAAAAAAAAAAAATATTCAGATGACAGCCTCGGAAAAGTAAAAAAATTGAATATGTGTGTTTGAGTGTTTCTTGAAAATGGTTTTGGGACATCTGGAAGCATCAAACTTGCAAATGTCTGAGTGCTTGTGTTGCATTTCACACAGAGAAAACACAAATGATTGACAGTGAATTCTAATGCTCTCTTTACAGTAACTAAAACAGCAAGTATCGGTTTGCTCCGTCCACAAGCCTCAAAACCCTTTTACATCTGTATGTGTTCATTTCACTCATTATTTTGTTATTTGGAAGGAACCATTGCTGTGGTTATGAGGAGTTTAGATTCTGAATTTTTTGTGGTTTGGCAATTGTGATTGCTCTTCTCGGTCATGAAAAGCTGCATTTAATGACGACTATTGGGGACAACAATGTGTGTGTGAATGCTTGAGAGAAAGAAAGACTGTTTTTCACCTCATAAAGTGTTAAGACCTCTTTTTAGTTTAACAACTTATCCTACTCAACTCTGTTCCAGGGTTTTTTTGAGTAACGACAATTGTAAAGAAATCACCCCAATTACACCAACACAAGACATCAGCTGAAGTTTTTCTCTCTGTTTCTCTCTTTCTCTGTGAGGTCTTTCAAGGTCTTGCTTGCTGCTTTTAAATTCCATTGCCTGGTTAAAAACCAGGCAGAAAAGCCCAGAGTCATGGTGGGTAATTGCCAAAGACAGGAATCCTGCTGTCCAGTCTGAAGACGCTGATGGAGAGCAAATGATGCTTGCGGGCTGTAATCACGCTGTCTTATAATGGGATGTTCACACATACCGTGATTTTATTGCAGGAGGTCGTGGAGTAACTGTGTTGTTGTTTGCAGTGGCCGTTCCCTCTGCTAGATGCTGGTCTGCACACCTCGCTCAAATCTGATCACATTACTGGTAAAATAAGATTCTAATTTCAGAAGAACAGCAGAATCTGTTAAAATATTCATAAAACGGATGAAGACCTCTTCCAAGATCACTTAACTAACTAGCCTCTTAAAAAAGTCAGCGCTTCTGCACTCCATCATTGAACTACTCTGATACTTTGGAAAGTTGGTATAGTGTTTGCCTTTTGATTAATTCCTTCTGCTTGTATTTTTCTCACACTGGGTAAAAGTGTCTGATTAAGGAATAAATTTAAATGTAAATGTAATTTGACAAGGAATCAGTTTTCCTACAGATAAAATTAATTCAGGAGTTTGTATAGAAATTGTCACAGTGCATTATGCATCATAAAGTAATGCATGAATCAAACTCACTCCAAATGCTAACAACTTTTGACAAATTTCAATGCATCGTTATTTAATTATAGCCCTGTATGTGGGCATAAACTAATCTTAGATCAGCAAAATCGCACCTAACAATAAGTTTCACCTACATTCAACGACAAAATGTCACAGGTGACATATCATGCCTTGGATCTTGCTGCTCATTTGCATATTCACGCCCATATCACACCACCACCAGTAACTATCATTTGTTACTTTACAGCAATTTTATATACATCATCTGCACAGGATCATGTTATGTTTGAACCACACAAGACCCATTCAGAATGAGTTAACTAGACTCTCTCCAACCGGATCATTGAATCCATGTTTTAAAGGTGCAGTAAGTGATTTCTGAGAAACACTGTTGATATTTGAAATCAGCCCAAACAAACACACCCCTCCATTCATTGCTCCGCCCCCAAAATGCATGAACATACAATGCTAGAGTGGATGTCTCTTTATCATAGCTAAAGTGAAGCAAATAATGCTTCACAAAAAATAAAGTGAAGATGACGAACGAACGAACGACAAGAAGGAATAAAAAATGAACATACAGTACACAAGTATATACAAGCAAGAGTTCGTTGTTAGTCACCAGCAGCACACCAGCTCTGGACAAACAACGACACTCAAAACTCTCCTGTTATTATAACTAACATTACAACAACAACATATCTTTAGTGAGGCCAGCAGGGGTGGTGAGGTGTTATTGAGGCCAGCAGGGGGTGCTCACCTGTGGTCTATGTGGGTCCTAATGCCCCAGTATAGTGATGGGGACACTTTACTGTCAAAATGCACCGTCCTTTGGATGAGACGTTAAACCGAGGTCCTGACACTCTGTGGTCATTAAAAATCCCAGGATGTCCTTCGACAAATAGTAAGGGTGTATCCCCGGCATCCTGGCCCAATTTGCCCATTGGCCTTTGTCCATGATCATGGCCTCCTAATCATCCCCATCCCTGATCAGGCATAACATTATGAGCACTGACAGGTGACGTGAATAACACTGATTATCTCTTCATCACGGCACCTGTTAGTGGGTGGATATATTAGGCAGCAAGTGAACATTTTGTCCTCAAAGTTGATGTGTTAGAAGCAGGAAAAATGGGCATGCGTAAGGATTTGAGTGAGATTGACAAGGACCAAATTGTGATGGCTAGACGACTGGGTCAGAGCATCTCCAAAACTGCAGCTCTTGTGGGGTGTTCCCGGTCTGCAGTGGTCAGTATCTATCAAAAGTGCTCCAACAGTGGTGAACCGGTGACAGGGTCATGGGCGGCCAAGGTGGGGAGTGAAGGCTGGCCCGTGTGGTCCGATCCAACAGACAAGCTACTGTAGCTCAAATTGCTCAAGAAATTAATGCTGGTTCTGATAGAAATTTGTCAGAATACACAGTGCATCACAGTTTGTTGCGTATGGAGCCAACAGTGGACATGTGAGCATCAGAACTGGACCACGGAGCAATGGAAGAAGGTGGCCTGGTCTGATGAATCATGTTTTCTTCTACATCACGTGGATGGCCGGGTGCGTGTGCGTCTCTCACCTGGGGAACACATGGCACCAGGATGCACTATGGGAAGAAGGCAAGTCGGCGGAGGCAGTGTGATGCTTTGGGCAATGTTCTGCTGGGAAACCTTGGGTCCTGCCATCCATGTGGATGTTACTTTGACACGTACCACCTACCTAAGCATTGTTGCAGACCATGTACACCCTTTCATGGAAACGGTATTCCCTGGTGGCTGTGGCCTCTTTCAGCAGGATAATGCTCCTGACACAAAGCAGAAATGGTTCAGGAATGGTTTGAGGAGCACAACAACGAGTTTGAGGTGTTGACTTGGCCTCCAAATTCTCCAGATCTCAATCCAGTCGAGCATCTGTGGGATGTGCTGAACAAACAAGTCCGATCCATGGAGGATCCACCTCACATCTTACAGGACTTAAAGGATCTGCTGCTAACATCTTGGTGCAGATACCACAGCACACCTTCAGGGGTCTAGAGGAGTCCATGCCTCGACGGGTCAGGGCTGTTTTGGCAGCAAAAGGGGGAACAACACAATATTAGGAAGGTGGTCATAATGTTATGCCTGATCGGTGTATATACTGATGGGCGTTCTGGTCCAATATGGCTGCTGTCGCATCATCCAGGTGGATACAGCACATTGGTGGTGTTTGAGGAGATTCCCCACTTCCACATGTAAAGTGCTTTGAGTGTGAGAAAAGCGCTATCTAAATGTAAGAAATTAATTATTAACAAATTATTGTTATTGGTTCTGTGACATAGCAAACCAATGTTACTTATGTATGGAGCAGAAACAATGCAGCTTCAACATACAGGCTATGGTATGTGACATATGACAAACATAAACAATCCGGTGACAGAAAGAGAGCGTGAGACACTTCAAGATGACTTGCATCCTTTCACAGGTTGCTGTGGTAACTGCAGGATCATTAAGCAATGCTGCAGGTATATGTGCTGTGTGTGTGTGTGAGTGTGTTTGTGGTCTGAGAGCTATTCAATGTGGCCCCTCTCCTGAAAACTGACCCACCATTAGCTCTCCTCCTCCTCCACTCATACCCTTAGGGGGGTCAACAGCGTCCTCGTCTACTGTAACAAGCAGAAACACACACACACAGAGAGAGAGAGAGAACACACACAGTGAGGCTCTCCAGGTCAGCAGTACACTCTACAAGAGAAAACCCTTCAGGTTCTACATGTACAGTACATGCAATGCAGTATGCATGAAATGGCATTTGCAATCATTTTTATTTCTCTAATATGATGTAATTGTTGAAGCCAAAGAGGATATTCCACCGGCGGGACTTGAATATAGGATTTGAGAGCCAAACCTGAATGTGTGTTTTCAGTGAATTATGCAGGTCTACTCTCTTTTTTTGGGGAGCTTTCTAACCAGAGCATGAAGGTCAAATTCAACCTCAAGCATCAAATCCCAGTGCTAACTCTCCTGTATTGAAATTTTGCTTTAACCATTATGTTAACCACTGTTAAATTTCAGGGTTAACTATTGGCAACCCACATGGAAAAAACCTATATAAACATATATGTTTCAATATAGGTTTTGATATAGGTTTTTAATATATGTGACATATATAAAATTGGCCGTTTTCCTATATTATATGTACATATGTGTACATATATATGTGTGCATATATGTACATATAATATAGGAAAACGGCCAATTTTATATATGTCACATATATTAAAAACCTATATCAAAACCTATATTGAAACATATATGTTTATATAGGTTTTTTCCATGTGGGCAATTACATGTGATACCAATTTCACGTGTTCGCACATTCATAAGTTCTTGCATAATTTTTTTCATTAATTCTTAGTTTTTGCCTTGATAATAGAAAATATGAGCTAGGCATCATGTATGACAGTCAAAAATGAGATATGAGCTACAAAATGACCAGATCCTGCCATTAGCTATATAGAAGACATATCTTGTATGTATAGGGCTTATATGTGGATATGAAGAAGCAATACAGGAGACCTATATTTCCTGTATATGCACATATATGCACCTCAATTTTGCCTATATGTGGCATATATACGCATATATGCAGCATATATGCAGTATATATACGGCATATATGCAGCATATATGCAGTATATATATGCATATATGCAGTATATATACGCATATATGCAGCATATATATTATCATATATGTGCATATATGTGCATATACACTGCATATAGGTTTCATATATGCGCATATATCCACATATAGGTTCTTTCCATGTGGGAAGATTTTAGTCAGGCTGCATTATCTATACAGGAGCCTAAAACAATGGCTAAATAGCAATATTTTCTCCATCTGCACAGCCTGGGTCACATCAGCTGCAAAGCTAAGTCTTGTCCTTCACAATAAGACCAAGAATGAATATAAAGAAAGTACATTTTTATTGCACAATGACTTTAAAGTACACTGCTTACTCCTCAGCGTCCCCTATGGCCCAGATCATCTGCTATTGATTTCCAGGGTCTGTTTGGCCACTGTCCCAGTATGACATTGGGTTTATGTGATCTGTTCCTCCTTAAACTGAGCTACCAATACGTTCCCCTGGGCTGTTTAACAATCCAGATCAATCCAAGCACAAACTGCACATTTATGCATGACTTTAAGAATAATTTAACTTGTCCTCATGATAAAGTTTTATTAGATTCCTCTAGTATGTCAAAGGGCGTAGTGAAAACTGCACTGTTGCACATAGTACAATCAAATAGGCAACTCGCTCAATTCGACAAGGGTAAACAGGCAAAAACAATGCCAATACTAATTTAACTGTACGACACTCTTCCTCTATGGAGTATAAAGGATATAACACAGGTTTTTATACAGCTCAAGGCAATGAGTGAGCATGCCATCTCTCTGTAGGTGATTAGCTTTCTTACAGTGTTGCCTCACATTAAAGTGCCACTCCCCATTGAAGCACAAATGCTGACACACATTGCCTCCCAGTGGATGCTTTGAGTAACTGCGAGTAACATTGACATAGCCGAGCTGGAGTATGGAGTAAGGTCAAATTCAAACACCTGAGAATTGTGTTGGTGATTTTTTTTAAGCACTCTGGGAATGTAGTGAAATGTTGTAATTTCTTCTCGATCTTTTAGATGCCACAGATATGATCATCCTCATGTTAGGGACCACCGTCCTAAAATTTATAAGGCATCTATCTTTTATAAACACCCAATTTAAACACTGAAAAATTAATATTATAACTTAACTTAAACTAGTTTCTAATAAGTTACATTTTTATATATTCTTTTCTGCTCACAATAGTACTGTACTGTTTTATATATATATATATATATAATTTATTTATTTATTTTTTATTTTAATCACATTTTTATTTTTATTTTTTCTAATTTCATCTGTTTAATAGATTGATAACTAAATTATGTTTATGTATTATGTATTATTTTGGTACATGTATTTAATTTAATTTAATTTAATTTATTTACTTATTTGTTTTGTTTTTTACAGTTTTTTGTAGACTTTTCCACAGACCCCTGTCCCTCCCTTAAAAAACCTGCTCTAAATGACAGTGTATAAAAGCATGTGCTTTATTTTAAAGGGAATATATGTTAGAATTTTCATGTATTAATAGCTTTTTATTGCCATTGTGTGGACAGCTTCCCTGATTTTCTAGGTTTTTTATGTGAAGGACTCGGGATGTTTTTGCAGGGAAAATCAAATATACTTTAACCAAACATGATGTCGATGCAGAGCTTCCAAAACATATGATCAGATCGCTATGATCAGATGCTTTCTTAACTGCTGCTTTCTCACTGCTGTCATTTTGTTATGTGTTTATTTTGTTATTGAGACAAAAGTGCGCAGCACTAAACATCGCTCTCAGCAGTATGGGCGGCTTTAGGATACTCGTTAAAAATATAAATCGCTGCAAAGGTATTACCAGCTTCTTTTTAAGTTAAGGTAAGAATTAAAAACAACTTCTCCATGAGTATATCGGGGCCTTGAATCACGTTGGCCCTGTCCCAAATGGAACCCTAAACACTTGCAGTCTTCCTACGAGTCTGCACTTTTGTTACGTAACGCTGCTTTGACTGTCGGGAAGAAGTCTGCTGCAGAGATCACTTCAGTGTGGACTCAGCAAAAGTGCGCATCGAGGACGCATATTGACCGCAAAGGGAGCGCTCGCGAGTGCCGTTCTGAAACCTAAAATGACAAATGGTACACCCTACGGTTTCATGGACTTAACGGACAAGCCACAAAGCAGCTATCTTAAGTCCACAAGACTGAAAGTGCATATGAAGTGTGCCATTTGGGACAGGGCAGGTCAGTCTCTTGTACATTACATGTGCACAGGTGCATGCAATCAGTTGTTGGCTGCAGTTCACTTAAAGACCACCAGTGTCACTAATACCAAGTGTTTCTGAATTATACATATAGGGCCTGTTTACACCTGGTCACTTCATGCGTTTTATCTGATTGGATAGATATCTGATTGTGAAAAGACCTGGTGTAAATACTCTCCAAAATGCATTCGAGACGGATATAAATCGGATCGCTCAAACCACTTCAGGAGGTGGTCTGGGACGCGTTCCAGTCAAGGTCTAAATGCATCTGGTTGTTGAAACCACATATCGTTAGCCTCATAGCATAATTGCCTAAGTCATTTTTTGGCCAAATTGTGATATCTGCCTTTGAAATATGATCTGGGCGATTATGCTATGAGGCTAACGATATGTAAATTTCACTCCTCCCAAAAATACTAAAAAATAAAAACATTGCACGGCGCTACTGCATCACACATCGCCGCAGCAATCCGACGCGCAAACTGCCGCATATGAAACTGAAAGTAAGTCGCAGATGCTCAATAAACTTTGATTTTGAAATTAGCTGATGATCAATAAAATGCAGCTCATATTTGTTGCTTTCGGTCATGTGAACTCCATTAAATCTGCATATAGCATGGGAATTAAAGATCGGATTTATATCTGTTTTGCTGAGATGTATTTATGTAACCAAGTGTAAATGGAAACGTTTTGATAAATTAGATAGCTGTCTGATCTGTAAAAACACAATCTGTAAACAGGCCCATAGCCCCTTTAAAGTTAGTGATGGGAGAAACAAAGCTTTCTGAAACTTTGAACCAATCGCTTCGCAGAATGATTCATTGTTTCGAAGTGCATGAAACGCCACTCACTGGTGACACCTGCTGGTTAGAACAGTGTAAATGCAGTGAAAATGAAGTCAAAACATTTGTGTCATTAAATGTCCACAAATTTACAAATGGATCAAGATCATGTAAAAATCATATAGACGCTGCTTCAGAGATCATCGTCCTCTAGCGGCAAACCATTGAAATTTCGAAACATTTCGAAGCCTCGTTGACTGAAATCATGTGACTTTGGCGGTTTGATACGCACTGCGACTCACTGGTTCAAAACAAATGATTCGCAAAGGTTTCAAAGCATCATAAAGAGTGTTTCGAAAGTGCCCATCGCTATTTAAAGTGATGTTCCAACTCAATAGTACTATATGTGATTCTATCAGTTAGCTACTACATAATTTCTACTATTCCCTTAATTTATATAAACAAATGAAAATTGTATTTAAAGTAACCATATACTTACAGTCTGTGTCTGTGAAGGAAGTCTGCAGCAATAAGGCTATGAATAAACATAAGTCTTGAAGGGTTCATCATGCTACAAGACATCTTTACTTGATTTCATCTTTGGAGTATTTATTACTTCGTTTTGCTAAACTTGCCACTTTTGCTTGAAGTTTACTGTCATCGCAGTGCAGTTGCTTGTTTACAATTTACAGCCATTTGCTGTAGTCTCAGCACTGTTGATGGGCTTCTTGTTCGATAATCGAAATCATTTGCTGCTCACAACCATTTACTTGCAACTCGTTTGTGACTCACAACTGTTTGCTGCTTCATTGAATACATTTGGATGATTGGGATGATAATAAATTAAACTTAGTCACAGCAAAGTTCTTCAGACACAAGCCATTTTTTGATATTTTAGCCAAACACATTTTACACTGAAGTGCACACTGCTGACATGTTCACCTGTTCTTGCTTATCCATGTTGTGTGCACAAAATAGATGCAAACACAGCCAAAACATGACATAACATCAAAGACCCGCTAATTAAATGTGACCCTTTAAAACGATTTTGAACGAAACCAGCTGTTTTGGCCAAATATTTTCAGTTGCTGAAATTTTGGAGCATCACTGTTTTTTGCAACTTGCAGCTGTTTCTTGTTATCTCAAGTCTATTGCTCTTAGCACTGTAGCAGCAAAAACATCGTTATGAACCAAAGTATGACTCTTCAGCACAAAAAAACACACTATTACTATTAGTGGAACTTAAAATTAAATTAATAATAATTACAAACCTGATTCCAAAAAAGTTGGGACACTGTACAAATTGTGAATAAATAAGGAATGCAATAATTTACAAATCTCATAAACTTATATTTTATTCACAATAGAATATAGATAACATATCAAATGTTGAAAGTGAGACATTTTGAAATGTCATGCCAAATATTGGCTCATTTTGGATTTCATGAGAGCGACACATTCCAAAAAAGTTGGGACAGGTAGCAATAAGAGGCCAGAAAAGTTAAATGTACATATAAGGAACAGCTGGAGGACCAATTTGCAACTTATTAGGTCAATTGGCAACATGATTGGGTATAAAAAGAGCCTCTCAGAGTGGCAGTGTCTCTCAGAAGTCAAGATGGGCAGAGGATCACCAATTCCCCCAAAGCTGCGGTGAAAAATAGTGGAGCAATATCAGAAAGGAGTTTCTCAGAGAAAAATTGCAAAGAGTTTGAAGTTATCATCATCTACAGTGCATAATATCATCCAAAGATTCAGAGAATCTGGAACAATCTCTGTGCGTAAGGGTCAAGGCCGGAAAACCATACTGGATGCCCGTGATCTTCGGGCCCTTAGACGGCACTGCATCACATACAGGAATGCTACTGTAATGGAAATCACAACATGGGCTCAGGAATACTTCCAGAAAACATTGTCGGTGAACACAATCCACCGTGCCATTCGCCGTTGCCGGCTAAAACTCTATAGGTCAAAAAAGAAGCCATATCTAAACATGATCCAGAAGCGCAGGCGTTTTCTCTGGGCCAAGGCTCATTTAAAATGGACTGTGACAAAGTGGAAAACTGTTCTGTGGTCAGACGAATCAAAATTTGAAGTTCTTTTTGGAAAACTGGGACGCCATGTCATCCGGACTAAAGAGGACAAGGACAACCCAAGTTGTTATCAGCGCTCAGTTCAGAAGCCTGCATCTCTGATGGTATGGGGTTGCATGAGTGCGTGTGGCATGGGCAGCTTACACATCTGGAAAGGCACCATCAATGCTGAAAGGTATATCCAAGTTCTAGAACAACATATGCTCCCATCCAGACGTCGTCTCTTTCAGGGAAGACCTTGCATTTTCCAACATGACAATGCCAGACCACATACTGCATCAATTACAACATCATGGCTGCGTAGAAGAAGGATCCGGGTACTGAAATGGCCAGCCTGCAGTCCAGATCTTTCACCCATAGAAAACATTTGAGCATCATAAAGAGGAAGATGCGACAAAGAAGACCTAAGACAGTTGAGCAACTAGAAGCCTGTATTAGACAAGAATGGGACAACATTCCTATTCCTAAACTTGAGCAACTTGTCTCCTCAGTCCCCAGACGTTTGCAGACTGTTATAAAAAGAAGAGGGGATCACACACAGTGGTAAACATGGCCTTGTCCCAACTTTTTTGAGATGTGTTGACGCCATGCAATTTAAAATCAACTTATTTTTCCCTTAAAATGATACATTTTCTCAGTTTAAACATTTGATATGTCATCTGTGTTGTATTCTGAATAAAATATTGAAATTTGAAACTTCCACATCATTGCATTCTGTTTTTATTCACAATTTGTACAGTGTCCCAACTTTTTTGGAATCGGGTTTGTATATACAAAGATAAGGTAAATAAATAACAGCCCATTTAAACACTTCACCTCTGTTCTCAATGAGCTGAAACTTGTATGAAAGTTGAAAGTTGTATTTATGTTGATGTGTACAGTTTTTAGACAGATATTCTGCACAGAGCCAAGTTTGCCAACCCATTAGTTGCACTGGTCCACTTATTTTAGTTGTGTGTGTGTGTGTGTGTGTGTGTGCTTGCAACACCATTTTGTGTACTCTATGAGTTGTGTTATCAGTACTTTGAGAGTGGAGGTGCTGGGAATTTTAGATCAGACTCTCTGGTGGAGTTTCCTGTCCAGCAGGAAGTGTGTTTCCTGCACAGTCCTGCCTGGCTCCAGAGGGCTGAAAGGAGATTGGGCCTGTCCTAAACAGAGACACACACACAAACACACACTCTTCCACACAGCTATAGCCATCAGGTTGGTCAATATGGACTATGAGCCCAAGCGAGCCAAGAAGGTAAGTCGTTCTGTTACTTTATACATTGAAACTAGCTGGATATACATTTAGGAATATTTCAGAGATGTTTGTTGTCAAATGTGGCGTATTCTCGGTGAACCTGATCATGTGACAACTTATGTTTATATTTACATATACTGTATGTGTGTGTATGACATGATATGCCATTCCTGTGCAGGTGATAACTTTGTGCCAGTGATGCTGTTTGCTAAATGTGACAACTCATTTAAAATGTAATTTTGTTGTAAATGTTGTTTGTTGATTGTGCTTTGTTGAAAATTCTTGAGAATTTTACACAATGCTTTACATTTACGTAGTAAATTATCAGACACTTATCAAAAGTAAATTATCAAAAGTAACTTATCGCTTCTCCATCACTAATCTTTATCTGCTATGCCACACAAATGTTTTCATATTCATGTACACAAATTAATTTATATATATACACTGCCCTCCAAAAGTTTGGAAACACCCTGGAAAACTGGGGTTTTGGACAATATTGGCATGAATCCTTTTTAATTTGTGATAATATAATATATATATATAGTATATATATATTGCCATTATTATGTAATCAAAATGAAAATTATTATTGCTGGTCTTCAATGATAATGTCAAGTTACTGTAATGTATTTGCACCAAAAAATGATAAGAATATCGTCCAAAACCACACTTTCCCAGGGGTGTTTCCAAACTTTTGGAGGGCAGTATATATATATATATATATATATATATATATATATATATATATATATATAAATAAATATATATATATTTATTTTTATTTTTTTTTATTTTAATATATATATACTTATACTGAGTTTCTAATCAAATAAGTCTCTAATGTCCACCAAAGCTGCAGTATAAATACAGTAATAATATTGCAATTTAAAAGTTTAAAAAAGTTAATAATAATATTATAATATTATTATTATTATTATTATTATACAGAAAAACTGTTTTATATGTTAAAATATTTTAAATGTCATTCACTCCTGTGATGCAAAGCTGAATTTTCAGCACATGATCCTTCAGAAATCATTCTAATATGATAATTTGCACCTCAAGAAACATTTCTTATTATTATCAAAGTTGAAAAAAGTTGTGCTGCTTAATATTTTATTGGAAACCATCATATTTCAAGGTTCTTCAAAAGAACAGTATTAATTTGAAATATATTTATATTTTTTGTAACATTGCCTTCACTGTTACTTTCAATCAATTTAATGTGTCCTTGCTGAATTAAATTATTAATTTCATTTAAAAAAAATTATGCATTTTTTTTTTTATATGTGATGCACAGTCTGGCAGTGTTCATTTTTTACTGATTGCTTAAGGCAACAAAATTCCTCCGAAATATTTAAAATGCATATATTGACTGTGTTCCATTTTAAGTAGGAAAAAAACAGTACAAACATTTATTTATTTATTTACCCAAAGGTCTCATAATGTGTTCCAGAGAGGGTTCAATTACCCTATATGGCATTATGCAGTGTCCCGGGTACCAATTCTTCTGAGACTGTGTTTCCAGAGACTGCAGTGCTGAGCCACGTCTCAGTTCAAAGCGTCGTCTCAGAGGACTGGAGCTCGCTGGCAGCAGGACAAACTTAAACAGACACTCAATGGATTTCCCACACAGATAACTGTCCATTTGCCACAGCATCAGTGCCATCCTGCCCTGATCACATCAGGGAAAAAAATACAAAAGTTTCAGGATTTTGAAACATTTAAAACAAAGATACAATGAATAACAGATATTTAAGCTTCTGCTCTATTTCTGGGTCACTAATTAAACTGCAAATCCTCTAAGCCATGGGACACTACAGTATAAGAAGGTCAATTAAAGCTTCATATTATCTTCAAAGGGTTCACTTATTATGTATTTTTGTGAAAAAACATTGTAGCTGAAGATAGTAATGGAGTTGTGTTTAAGTTTAATGATGGAGTCATGTGACATAGTTGATTATTTTGTATCGCCTTCTCTTGAATTGAATGCGTTTTGACTAACACACGGCAGTCAGGATGATTAATAATCCCCATTAGATCACATCTGATGTGAACACACACACCGTCACCAGCAGGATGTGATAGATTTACAACTTTACACATTCCTTACATGTTTCACTCTTTTCCTCACGTATACACACATATAAATCAGCAGGTTGTCAGCAGGGCACGTTGTCTCTAATCTTTCTTGCATATCTAACATCTGTCTCGCTGATGCTGTCACAGTTGTGTGTGTTACATCATCATAAAGCAGATTTAAACAGGCTTTCACAAACTGACGTCAAGCAAATGAACTTAAATTACACAACAGTGAAGACTTTTGGAATATGTGAAGACATATTCTGGATAATTTCAGATCCTATAGTGATACTAACACAAAGATCATATTACTTTAATAGTGCAATATACTGACTTTTATATTTTGAGTAGAATATACTGAGTCCTTTTTTGCTTTGAGTATTTTGCTTGAGCCTGAGAGTAAAGGATGTAATGGAAGTCATGACTATATTTCTTTCAGTTTCAGCTTTATATTTCACACTTGCTATTTTCCCTCATAATTGCACCTTTTATCTCACTTTATATCTCGTTTTCTCCCATGCAAACTCTTCTCTCAGGGATTTGTGTCTCCGATTAAGCGTCTGGTGTTCCCTAAATCTAGCCGGCGCCAGGTGGACAAAGGCAGCGTGTACCGTAGACCCCTTCACACGGTCCCCCTCTATCCACCAGACTACCTCATCCACCCAGAGAGACTCATCTATGACTATGTGGAGAAGGAAGTCAAGGTTAGTCTGAAAATGCAAACATATCAAAAGGAGCACGTTCAGATTTGACTTTTACGAATGTTTGTAATTGTTACCAACAGTTCCTGGGACACCTGACATGGGTGTCATGTTCCCTGAACCCATCGAGCAGAGACGAGCTGCTCCAGCTTCTGGACACAGCCAGGGTGAGAGCAATTCCCCAAACCAGAGTCATTGTAATGTTGATTTTAGGCTTAAAGGATAGTTTTCAGCAAATTATGCATTCTGCCTCTCTCTTTCCATCCATAGAAGCTGAGGGTTTTGCCTCTGAAGACCAGTGTGGAACAAGACTCTATTCTCAGTCTGTCTGCTCGCTGTCTGCTGCTTACCTGGAGAGACAATGAAAAACTGCTGCTGAGAATCCCCACACATGAAATCGCTGCTGCCTCCTACCTGCGGGATGATGCACTGCACCTACTGGTGCTCAAAACTGGTCAGTAAGTTGTACATGCATAAGATATCTGAGTTTACCCTGGCTATAGTGTATTCTATTTTGGTAAATAGTTGTAATGAATTTGATTACTGTAAAACAATAAATTAATGCACAAAATTGTATATATCCATGGTTCCTTTAGTAGAGTGGACTGTCACAACAGCAATCTTTTTATTTAATTTGACATTCATTTACACTTTTATTTATTTATTTATTTATTTGTAGCAGATAAATATGGGAGTGTAATATCAAAGTCTGAGACACAAAACAAAGTTTGAGAGATCGGCAACGAAAAGGTCATGGGTTCGATTCTCATGAAAAGCATGAAATTATAAAATCGATACCTTGACTATAAGTCACTTTGGAAAAAAGCATCTGTCAAATGCATAAATGTAGTGAGACTGTTAAAGGATTAGTTCACTTTAAAATGAAAATTACCCCATGATTTACTCTTAAGTGTATATAACTTTTTTTCTTTCTGAAGAACATAATATGAGTTAATATTAATAAATATCCTGATGCATCCAAGCTCTATAATGGCAGTGAACGGGACCAATGAGTATGAAGCTGAAGAAAGTGCATCCATCCAAAGCAAAACATAGTCCACATGGATCCAGGGGGTTAATATGCGTTTGTGTAAGAAAAATATCCTTATTTAACAAGTTAAATATAAGGCCTTTATTAACCACCCCGGAACTGTGTGGAGTATGTTTATGATGGACGGATGCAGTTTCTTCAGCTTCATACTTGTTGGTCCCGTTCACTGCCATTATAAAGTTTGGATGCATCAGTATATTTATTTTTATATAACTCTAATTGTGTTCATCAGAAAGAAGAGAGTCATATACACCTAGGATGGCTTGAGGGTGAGTAAAACTTGGGCTAATTTTCATTTTAAAGTGAACTAATCCTTTAAGGTCCTGGTTGAGTAGAAATAAAGCATTGACAATATATCTGTGAAGGTGTCTTGTTAGTTTTGGTTTAAATTTCCAAAGTAAGCTTTTGAAATCAGTAATATCCAGGATGGGAGGGATCTTCAATAATGTATTTGTCTTCTCAGGTCTGAATGTGGACACTGTACTAGCCGTTAACAGTCTGGAGAACAGGCCCACTGGTTTGGAGAGCCGCAGACAAACTATAAGCAATACTGACCCCAGGCCTGCAGGGGGCACCATGGAGCGCCGCCACACCATCTGTGGTGTGGACTGGAAGCTCTCTTCCCGCCATGAGCCCAAACAGGGCAGTGTGGGTGGAGGAGGTGGGACTGGGGGTGGAGGGGGCGGCAGTGATGGTGGAAGCCTGGAACGGAAACGCGTAAGCGGGAGTTGGGAGCGTAGGCAGACCCGGAAGCCATGCGGAGGTAGCTGGGAGAAACGGCCAACGAGTGGCAGCTGGGACCGGAGGCCTGTAGGGGGCAGCTGGGAGCGTCGGGGAGGTGGAGTGGTGGTAGGAGGTAGCTGGGAGAAAAGGAATGGGCCTGGAGCTAAACCAGGTGGAAGCTGGGAACGGAAACACCCGCCAGGTGGGAGCTGGGAACGCAGGCAGGCTTGCACGGGAAGCTGGGAGAGGGGAAAGTCCTATGGCAGCTGGGAGAGGAGGAATCATAATCCTCTGGAGCCCATGCCATGCCCTGATGCCTACTGCAACCTCATCATACTGGCTGTGGAAAACAGGGTGAGGTTAATGAACCATTCAGATGGGTGGATGGATTGTTAAGCAATAAATGTGGATGGATTAATAAGCAATGGATGTGCATTGATAAATGGTTTAAAAACCCATTAATATGGATTGATGGATGGATGGATGGATGGATGGATGGATAAGTTAATATGTGGTCGGGTGGATGATAGATGGAGGACAGGGTTAATAAGTGATGGATGGATGGAGGACAGGGTTAATAAGTGATGGATGGATGGATGGATGGATGGATGGATGGATGGATGGATGGATGGATGGATGGATGGATGGATGGATGGATGGACAGTGGATGGAAAGGTTAAAAAGTGATGGATGAGTGGATGGTGAATAAGTTCATACTTAGTGGGTGGGTGGATGGAGGTCAGGGTTAATATGGATGGATGGATGGATGGATGAAAAGGTTAAAAAGTGATGATGGATGGATGGATGGATGGATGGATGGATGGATGGATGGATGGATGGACGGATGGATGGTTAACAGGAGATGTCTGGATGGAAGGAAGGAAGGATGGATGGATGGATGGATGGATGGATGGATGGATGGATGGATGGATAGATGGATGGATTGTTGGATGAAAGGGTTAATGATGGATGGATGGATGGATGGATGGATGGATGGATGGATGGATGGAGAAAAAGTTCATATGTAGTGAGTGGTTGGATGGATGAAAAAGATAAAAAGTGATGGATGGATGGATGGATGGATGGATAATTTCATACGTAGTAGGTGGGTGGATGGAGGTCATGGTTAATAAGTGGGTGGATGGATGGACAGTGGATGAAAGGGTTAATATTGGATGGATGGATGGATGGATGGATGGATGGATGGTGGAAAGGTTAAAAAGTGATGTCTGGATGGAAGGGTTAATGGTTGGATGGGTTAATAAGTGAGGGATGAGTTAAAAAGCTATTCATTTGGAAAATGATGGATGGATGGATGGATGGATGGATGGTGAATAAGTTTATATGTAGTTGGTGTTCGGATGGAGGACAGGTTTAATAAGTGATAAGTGAATGGATGGACAGTGGATGAAAGGGTTAATAATGAATGGATGGATGGATGGATGGATGAAAAGGTTAAAAAGTGATGGATGGATGGACAGATAGATGGATGGATGGATGGATGGATGGATGGATGGATGGATGGATGGATGGATGGACAGATAGATGGATGGATGGATGATGGATGGATGGATGGATGGATGGATGGATGGATGGATGGACAGATAGATGGATGGATGGATGGATGGATGGATGGATGGATGGATGGATGGACAGATGGATGATGGATGGATGGACAGATGGATGGATGGATGGATGGATGGATGGATGATGGATGGATGGATGGACAGATGGATGATGGATGGATGGACAGATGGATGGATGGATGGATGGATGGATGGTTAACAGGAGATGTCTGGATGGAAGGGTAATGGTTGGATGGGTTAATAAGTGTGGGATGAGTTAAAAAGCCATTAATTTGGATGGATGGATGGATGGATGGATGAAAGGGTTAATAATGGGTGGATAAATGAAAAGGTTAAAAATGATGGATGGATGGATGGATGGATGGATAGCATTTATTGTGGATGGATGGTTGGATAAGCAGTGATGGATGAATGGATGGATGGACAGTGGATGAAAGGGTTAATAATGGGTGGATAAATGAAAAGGTTAAAAATGATGGATGGATGGATGGATGGATGGATAGCATTTATTGTGGATGGATGGTTGGATAAGCAGTGATGGATGAATGGATGGATGGACAGTGGATGAAAGGGTTAATAATGGGTGGATAAATGAAAAGGTTAAAAATGATGGATGGATGGATGGATGGATGGATAGCATTTATTGTGGATGGATGGTTGGATAAGCAGTGATGGATGAATGGATGGACAACACAAGCTTTCAAACCTTGTTATTGTGGCATTTGGATGAATGCATTATTGCTTCTGTATATTTTTAGGGTGATTGTGAAGAAAGACTTAATCTGTGGAAGTCGTAATCAGTGGGTGACAGCATGAAGAACATGAGCTGTAGCTGTGCTCCTGCAGTGACCGTGCTGATGAGATGAGTTGTGTCAGCTGTGATGTAAACAGCGCGCTCAGAGTAGACTCCCCTGTGATGTAATGCCCAGACTTATGTAACAACATGCTGTGTCAGTGATCTGTGCGCCTCTGTGTGTGCCTGCGGACATTAATATGGATGGGATTGTGTTGACCCACATTTAAGTCTGACTGCTTTTGTGGGTGTGCAATATATGTGTCTGTGTGAGACAGAAAAGCAGAAATGGAAAGCATGTAAATGTTGTATGTGGCTGGATCTCTGCTTAGCTCTAGAAAATTAATTTTCTTTTTATTTGCTTATATTGATCATACACACAGGATGCTGCAGAGGAGTATTGTGCCCTCATCTGTCAAATGTTTCAGATCATCTATGGACATCAGACCATCGAATGTGTCGACAGGGCGGGATATCACTACACCATGCCTGACCGCTATTGGCTGCAGAGGAGTGAGTGACAAGCCAGTTAGTAACTAACCTTTACATGTCCTTAAAACGGTGGTTCCCTACTGATGGGTTGGGACACAAAAATAGACAACAGGTCTGTTCTGATCTGGTCACAGCAAGCTGAAAAAACAATGCTAAATACTAATGATAAAATACAACTAACTATTATCATGTATAATTATGAGAGCAACATAAATAGATTTATTGACTCCAATTAATCATTATATTACATATAATGCAGATTGATTTTGTGGACATTTTGTTCACTTTTTTTATAATAAACTATTTGAATCAGGTGATTTTAGCCTTTCATCAGTACTGGGGCACAGGCCCCTCATCAAAAAATGTGCCCATATTTTTATATATTTTTTTAAGTCCACATGTAAAAATCAAATTTTCAATGTCGTTTATATGTCTGTGTGGTGTTGGTAATATGCTTTAAGTCAAACCACATGCTGATTCATAAGTCAATGTTTCCGACATTGTGAAAAAATGATACCATTGTGCAGCGTTGACCTCAGTAAGTTGACCGAGTGGATCTCTGAGCTCGTGTGAGTGAGTGGAGGCGGAGCTAATTAGCATATTCATAGAACCGCGTATACTAAATGAAGCAAGGGTGTAGAGTTACATTCAAGCTATTTTAAGGCATAAAGAAAAAATCATTGACTACAGGGGGACTTTAAATACTGTTTTGGATATAAATGGATATCGTATAGAGCAGTATAGAGTTGTTCATAAGCTACATGCAATAAAGAGCTGCTTTGTTGTTGACGAGCAATAGAAAACAATTTGCAAGTGTATTGTAGGTAAATATCTACCTCATAGTGTTCTTTTTGTTTTCTGACTTATAAAATATTACTATTTTGGTGTGAAAAACCACTGCAAATGATTCAGTGTGTGAGTGAATGAACCAAACAGAATTGCAAACAATTTCAGACCTTTTTGCAAACCTGTTTGACCGATTAGATCAAAAGATTCATTTGCAGAGAAAATTATTCTCAGGTCAGTACAATGTAATCTTCACTGACACATAAGGATTTATCAGTAATATTTTTCTGAGGCACAGCAGTATTACACTGGGGCTCATGCCACAGTAAAAAGGGTCTGAATTAACCCAGTTGTGAACCACTGATCTAAACCAAGGGTTTTCAAACTTTTTGATTCCAAGGACCCCTAAATATGATGATCCTTGTGAGGGACACCTTCATTAAATAAGACACATTTATAGTGCGCAAGAAAACAATAATTGTGAAATATAAACTCGCAGCTGCAAGTTATATGGCCGGTTTCACAGACAGGGCTTAGCCTAAGCCAGGATTAGGCCTTAGTTCGGTTAGGGCATTTAAGTAGCTTTTATAAACGTTTACTAGAAAAACACATTACTGGTGTGCATCCTGAGACAAAACAATGGCACTGACATATTTTAATTTTGTTATTTTAAAGCTGCAGTCCAGCATTTTTCCTCTTTGTCGCCATCTCTGTTTGAAACCTGCGATTGCAGTCATATGCGGAATAGTTATCGTTACATGCGTTGTGAATCGGCACGACTCCTCAGCGGATGAATCTAATGTTTGCTGTCAGTCACTACACCAGTGTGGATACTGTGCTTCAGAATCACAGATTCTATGTCTTGAAACCAATATAAGAATTTTTGTTCTGACCAACTGAGGAAAAAAGCATTAGGCCTACAATAAAATCACGCTGCTAATGATGATTAAATCTAACGATCGCTTAGCTCGGATCACGCCAAACCGTGCAAATTATTATTACTGTTATACTTTGTTTTCAAATTGTTAATGTTAACAGCATCAGCATTGCATGACTATGTGTATTTAGTGTGTATTAGTGTAGATTTCAATTTCTGTAGCCTCTCCACTGTCCGAAGTCTTTTGCTTTTGACTACGGGTGAATCTCCAGTTGTCACTGATGATTGTCATTTGGACCTTTCTGATTACAATCTGTCATCAAAATGATGTTTAATTATTGCAGCTGCTGTGAGAACAGGCTATAAATGATCCGATACCTGCAGCATCCTCACATGATAATAGCCTGGACTCCTTCCTTTCTGTTTACAGACGTGATGTAATGACGCACAGACGAACTGCTGCATGCTCAAATTTCGCTCGTATTATAAAACATTATTACAAGCTTACCGTTGTGAATCAGGCTAAGATGAGAGAGTTTTGAACACTGACTGGTTATGTACTCGCTCAAAAATTGATTTTGGATCATTTTTTTTATGCACAATTTTTATTATACAGACAAAATGAAAAACAAGCAATCATAAAAGAGAAAACATTGTCTGCACTTTTTTTCCTTTTTACACATTTCTTTTCCACATATAACTAAATGAGGAAAGAGACAAGGAAAATAATAAGAATAAATAAATAAAAGTAGCCACCCCCCACCCTAAACCCCCCCCCCCCCCCCCCCCCCCCCCCCCAAGTGAAAATATCAACAGTCTTTGTACAATTATACAATAAGATGCTATATAAAAAAGAAGAAGAAAAAAAAAAGTGGAAATAGTATAAAGAAGCAATTATAAAACAATGCACACATATACCGACATGGGCACACCCAAGATAAAGAAACATGCAGAGCCCTATACATGAAGTCAAAAAAAGAAGCCCAAAATGACCTTCTAACTATAACAGGCCAATAACCTCTGTTTTGGGATAGATGACAGTGAGACACACCGAAGATAAATAGAATGGGGATAAAGAAACATGAGAGCCCTATACATGAAGTCAAAAAAAGAAGCCCAAAATGAGGCCAGTTTTGGGCAGCTAAAGAATGTATGAGTGTGATCAGCGGGAGAGAAGGAGCATCTGGTACAAGAGTCTTCTGTTTGTGGGAACAATTTATGAAGTCTAGCTTTGGTCAAATGAATTTGATGCAAGACTTTTAGCTGAATGAGACTTAGTCGAGCACATACAGTGGTAGAGTTAACTCTAGCCTCAGACCATAGCTCTTGCGATAACTTGATTTGCAACTCATTCTCCCAAGTTATCTTCAAGCAGTTAAGAGAGGATGTGCTAGATGAAAGTAACATGGCATGGATAGAGGATATACGACTAGTCGACTACCACCTGTAGAAGCTGACAATAATTTCTCAAGCAGAGATTTTTCTGGTAATAGAGGGAAACTGGGGAAGTTGGTTTTAGCAAAATTACGGAGTTGAAAATACCTGAACAAACCTGAAGAGTGTAAGTTAAATTTGGAAATAAGATTTGTAAATGTAGCAAAAGAATTATCAATAAAAAGATCTGAAAAACAAACAATGCCTTTATCTCGCCATCTTTTAAAGGTGTGATCAATACCTGGTGGCAAAAACAAGTGATTATTGCAAATAGGACTTGAAACGGATAGTGACTCCAAACGAAAATGTTGTCGGAATTGTTTCCAAATTTTTAATGTCGATAACACAATGGGATTTTTAGTATAACTAGAGGGACGCAGAGACAAAGGAGCAAAGACTAGTGCATGGAGGGAAGAAGAAAGGCAGGAAGTAGCTTCTAGAGTACAACAGTTGACCTCCGGCGCATTACACCATAAGAAAATCTTAGAAATATTAGCAGATCAGTAATAAAAATGAAAATTTGGCAGGGCTAGACCTCCGTCACATTTGTTTCGCTGAAGGATAGATCTATTAACCTTAGAAATCGTACCTGCCCAAATGAATGAAGAGATGATTTTATCTAAGCATTTAAAAAAAGATTTAGGTAGAAAAAGAGGGAGAGACTGAAAAAGAAATAAAAATCGTGGCAAAACGTTCATTTTAATGGTCTTCACTCTTCCTACAAGAGAAAGGGGCAGGCTGTTCCATCGTTTTAAATCAAGCTTAATTTGATCAACCAAATTTGTGAAGTTATTCTTAAAGAGAGAACTGAAAGGGTGTGAAATGTTTACACCTAAATATCGAAAACCCTGCAGGGGAGAAATGAAAGGGAAATTTTCTTAGCCATATCATTTATGGGGAAACATTCGCTTTTCGTAAAGTTTAATTTGTAACCTGAAAAAGAGCCAAAGGTGTCAAGCAAGTGCACGATCTCATTCACACAGCCAACTGGATCTTGAGATTTTGGATCATTTTTAACCAAAAAAAGTTACGGACTGCAGCTTTAAGTTAAAACAGCTCAAACATGAATTTTAGCCTAGGACTAGCTTAAGCCTTGTCTGTGAAACCGGGGGATAAAGTCTGAATGTTCACAATTCTGAGAATAAAAAAGTCTGGTAAACTTGTAATTGCGAGACAAAAAACCTTCAGAATTGTGAGATAAAAAGACACACGATTTAGCAGAACAATGTAGTGACGAAAACGCGCTCTGTAGAGTGTTTGTCCGTTTAGGGTTGCTGTAGAAATATGACATGTAAGGGGACTTGTGGTGTATGAGATAGAAATGGTTCATTCTAAGGTAATAAAACATAATGGTTCATTATGTCAGGTGTTTATGCACCACTGAAAACATAGTTATATATAATATATTGCATTTCTGTTAATAGATCCTCCCAAATTTTACACATTCCACCTTTAATGTTTTATTCCGTAGCTTATACTGTCAATGTCTACACTTACCAATAAAATGTTTTACAGTGTAGTTTCAGTTGCCATTTAAAAAGCACAAATTTATAACATGTCTGTTTTCTCCCTCCCATCAATACTTGTCCAAGGTGACAGCTGCCTTACTGACATGACATATGGCTATGACACAGACTTCAGCTGCTGCAGTTCATAGTGAGTGTCTGTTTGTGCATTATCACAAAATCTGTTTTTATTAATTATCATTACATTCTTGCCCTCTTTTAGGTTGTACATTTGGATTTTAACCAAAAATTGCTTTTAAGCTCTGTCACATCTGATTTTTTGAACGTGTGTGTTATCTCTTCTCACAGTGATGGTTCACAGGAAGCATTTGATCCGTATTATAGTGAGAACTACAGTGAGAGCTCATCTCTCTCCTGCCATGACTCACATCGAAGCCTGGCCTCCACACACAGCGACTCTGAACCCTGTAATGCCAGTCTGCAGGAGTACATGATCATTGTAAGATGCTTACACTCATAAAATGATGTAATTCAAGGGACAGTTCTACTAAAAAAAAAATTATTCACCCCCACAAATGCATTTTAGTGTCACGCTGTCTACAGGAGAAATCATCTACCCATTTCAAGTGTCTTTTGAAGCTTTTGTGTGAAGAACAGACTGAAATTTAAGCCTAAAATTTTATTAGCACTTCACAAATAATCAAGTTATTATTATTATCACTCATGTTTATGTTAATAACTTTTGAACCGTAGTAAGGGCTAGAAACATTTTTTTTTCCTCTTATTCCTTGGCTCAAGATGATTCAATGTCATTTTCTGTCATGAAAATTTTTCCACCATTTTAAATTTTCTGTAAAAACCTACTTTGTCTAACTCCTCCTAGGCCGTTGCTCTGATTTTAATGAAAATGAACCAGATCATCTTCAGACCATGCCGACAAAAAGTTATGGAATTCAAGTCGATTCGTTAAACCACTCTCGAATAATGTGCAAACAAATTTTACGTAGCACTTGCGAAAAAAGACGTAAAGCCGCGGTCACACTTAGACTTTGAACATGCAAAATTTCTTTCGTGATATGACGTCACCGTCTACAGCTTCTTTTTTAATAAACATGAATTCAACATATAACTTAAAGTAATACATTCAAAATGTAAAAATATAGAACCTACTCGACTTTCCTGCAAAAAATATAATTCTTTTAATTCAACCAAGAGGTCATGCCGTGACGAATCGATCTTCTACTGGTCGCACGTGTTCACGTGATGTGAATTCGCAGCTCAGAGTTCACCAAGTTTGAAATTTGGAACGCAACGAAATGCGAAATTTTGCATTGCATTCGCATGCGTTTGAATGGAAGTCAATGGAACGAAAAGTGCAGTGTGACCGCCCCTTAAGGCTGTATCCATTGCTGCGTCCCAATTCGCCTACTTATACTACGCCCTAAAAGTATGTACTCTTTCTGTGAACAAAAAGTACTTACTTTTGAGTGTGTAGCAAAAGAGTAGACAAGCTTTGGGACATACTAACACGTCATACAATCGCGTCTTTTCTCTCTGTCGCATCCTGTCACCGTAAACTGGCCTGTCAATCATCTTACATCCTCCACATTTCATTTACTTAATTTCCTACCGTATCGGAGAGAAATGCAGCATGTTGATATGCAGTCGCGAGTCTTTCATGTGGAGAACTCTCCTCATATTAATGCATAATGATGCATTTAAAAGTTAATGGCCATTCGGATCTTTATAAAAGTCCACATTGGTATTTGCAGATGAAAAATAACACGGATAACATGAAATATATATTTTCTATCAGGTTAAACTGATTATTAGTCACTCAAACCTCTCAGCGTCGATCACGCGTATCCGCCATGTTTTGTAGTTTTTTAACACTTTTCACTCGTGTTTGTAGTTCTGAACTGAATCCTCGTCCAACGCGCAATGGGTTGTGGGCAATATTAGCCTTTATAGTGTGCACGGATCCACACTTCGAAAATCTACCGGAAATAGTAGACCATCCGGGGACTTTTGGCATACTCTTTTCAACATACTATGCTTTGGGACACACTTATTTTAAACTCACATACTATTTAGGATGGATAGTATGGACATTGGAACGCAGGGCATGTCTTGGTCCATGTCATCACAAGCATGATCTGAGGCTACATGTTGCATTTTGGTGCAGCACCACCTACTGGTCTGGAGATACAAACAATATTTTTTGCTTATAACTCCTCATTTATTACTGGTGTGCATCTTGAGAAAAAACAATGGCAGTGACATATTTTTGTTATAAAACTGTAAGTTCCTGTCCTTGATTCTGATTGGTCAATAACTGTGTTTTATTGACGATAAAACACGACCGCTTCACCCAGCGGTTCTGTGTATCACTACACAACACCCTTAGCAACCACTCTTAGCAACGTAAACTGTTTGTTCTCATTTGATATTGTTCATTGAAGCTTACCTGTATTATGTAGAAGAGTATTGTGAGAAAGAGATCGAGTGAGCGAGTTTATTACCTGCATTCAGATTTAGCATTTTCCTTCAGGTCAGTCCTATGTTCATAATAAAAATCTGTTGCGATGTATTATCTTGTCCTTTTAACAGTTAAGGGGTTTTCCCGTGACTGACAGCGCTAGTCAAAGCATTTGTCAGTTGCGTCTTGTTCCGTGTTGACAACAATTCAGTCTTTTCAATGTAAAAGTCTTCGCTAATGACTGACACACTCATAAAGACAGTCTTTGCTGCCATCTAATGGAGTAATAATTAGGGGTGAAATGGTAAAAAATCTAACCGTATCGTTCTGCACACTCGGTTCGGCACACACTTGCACTGCGGTTCATCTCATATACATGCGTATGCGTTGTCAGATAATATGGTTCATAGAAAATAAATAAAACAGACAGACAGAGTAAGGCTAATGTATGTTTCTGTCGATGGATACGCATTCTGGCTTCCCCTAAACTTTGTTCAAAGCGAGTGCCGTATCATATGATCTATATGACCAGTCATTTTTTCCGTCATCACCGGGTGTTGATAGCGCGCAAGCGCAGGTGAGACCTGAACAGTACACGTTGCTATCTGTGTTTAAACTATACTCATTTAAGCCTTGCCAATTTGAACATTCGAGGTGCGAAAGAGAACTCATGCATGCGCTTTGAGAAGATTTGTGCACTCATCAGAATTACACGCGGAAGCGCTTGTACAGCGCTCAAATATTGAGGTCTCTTTCAAGTCTTGTGCTTAAATGGAGAAATTCACACAAATTTATGTCAACATACCCGTCTTGGTGAGTATCCTAGCAAGCACAATCAGTTATGTCTTAAGTGAATACACTCGAGAAAGCCCTTGCATTCCTGCTGTCTGAATGTGTTTTTAATGTTAATCAAACAACAAAAGACAAGGAAATCACTCATTGCTCATGACTGAATAGTAACTTAATAATTAATAATGATTGATCTATATTTAATTTATACAGTGAAGATTACATGAATGCAATTTTATTAGCTTCTTTATTCAAATTCTGTACCTGAAAACTGGATACATGAAAAACCTGAAAAGCTTTATTTATTTATATCTTTGCTTTACTGTATTTATTTGTGCTGTTTGATTATTTGTTCTTATTTTCTTTATTTTTATGAGTGAGTAATGGGAACCTTTGCACCTCTAGTAATAATGTAACTTCTGTTGCTGTTCACGGTCAGGGACTATTTTTCCCGGCGGAAGGAAGGCTTTTAGTGATTTTACTTCATGAAAGTTGCATTGCTACATATTTTTGGCTTTAATATTTGTATTGTGTGGTTTTATAAAAGCAATAAGGTACTCGAGGCTAGTGCTGTGTCATGAATAAGTCACGTCTGAAGGGGTTACTCTGCTTCGTGTTGTGCCTAACAACACCCTTCAGCCGTGACTTATTCACGATACAGCACTAGCCTCGAGTACTTCATTGCTTACATATGTCAGTGCAAGTTGCTTTCAGTTAAAACAGCTCAATACTCCTAGACTAGTCTGAAAACAAGGGGTGAACAATTTCTTTCCCTGCAGTTATCCTTTATATTTGTGTCTCTTTATAGTTCTGTTGTATTGTTTTCTACCCTGTTCTCATTGGTTAGTTGAGGAGTAAGCTGACGCCTCAGGAGATTCAGCAGTTTGCTCTGTTCCTGAGAGAATACAGACTCGGTGCTCCGATAGAGCAGTTCTGCACTGACCTGCTGCAGCTCTACGGAGACTCACGCAAGTTCCTGCTGCTTGGTGAGAAACACACCAACACCGAATGCAAAATTCTCTCTGTCTGCCTTTCTCTTTCTTTGCCTCTTTTGAACAATTTGAGTCCCTGTTTAAATTCTCAAGGGGCTTGTTTGTACGACTGGGTTTATTTCATGCTGAAATCTGTAAATGATCCTCTCTTTATACAAGTCATATTTCAAAAGTCACAATTTATCGGATTTGGCATTGTATTCAGGGTCTGTGTAATTGCTGTCTATCATCATTAGCTCATTAGAGGGATTAGGGTAACATGAAGAGTAATGAATATTCATGAGCACCTGGCTTGCACTGGAGCAGTCATGGTGCGACAGCCTTTCCAACAACATCACACTTTAACAGCGTGACAGAATTACAAAACTCACTAAAACAACACCAGTCGCTGTGGGAAAGAAACATGATACACACTATAAATAGCTCTATGACCATGATTCACAACTATAAATAACTGCGATCCCAAATAGATCTGTATATAATACATTTGTCCAAGTAGATTAAAAGACCTTATGGATAAAGGATAAAGCAACAACTGTGGCCAACAGAGACACAATTACATAACACTCACTGAGCCACTTATACCTCATCTAACCTGATGCTCAAGCGAAAGGCTGAGTCAGCTTAATACTGGTCTGAATGAGGGTGAGACTGTCTGCGCTTTGACTGCAATCACCATCCAGTAATGTTAGGGTGAATTTTTAGGGTAGTTGCAGTGCTGGAAATAGATAATTCATCACAAACATTTCTGAATGCAGCCGCATTCTCATAGGAAAAAGCTGGAATTAATAGGTTTATCTGGTCTAGAGTTCTCATAAAGTGAAGCGGATTTGTGTGTGTGTGAGATTTGCACTGATTTAATGTTGTATTGCCATTGAGTTTGTTGTTTTGTTAAAACATAGGGGTAAGGGGTAATCGCATTATGTGGTAAATTATGAAATGTTTAAATTAAAAAAAATAATAATTATACTTATAAATGATTTAACAAATTCTAAAAATATTTGTATATTATTTAAAAAAATATGCACTACTGTTCATAAGTCTCTTATGCTCACCAATTCTGCGTTTATTTGATCAAAATTACAGTAAAACAGTAATATTGTGAAAAATATTACAATTTATAATAACTGTTTTCTATTTTAATGTATGTTAAAAATGTAATTTATTCATGTGATGTCAAAGCTGAATTTCAGTCTTCAGTGTCACATGATTCTTCAGAAATCATTCTAATATGCTGATTTATCAATGTTAAAAAAATAATATTAATATTTTTTTTTGTGGAAACTGACATTTTTTAAGCATTCTTTGATTAACAGAAAGTTCAAAAGAACAGCATTTATTAAAAACAGATTTTTTATTGACACTTTTGATCAGTTTAATGCATCCTGGCTTATTAAAAGTTTTTTCCAAATCTTACTGACCCCAAATGTTTGAAAAGTAGTGATGTTTTATATATATATATATATATATATATATATATATATATTTAAAAAAAAAACATCTTTACAATGTATTTATTGTAATTTTTAACATTTTATAACACAAGTATTCTCAATTATAATCCAACAAATTCCTGCTGTCTAAAAATACAGGACTATGGTGCTTTCTCACGTATTTCCTCTCCCATGTGCCAGGCATGAGGCCCTTCATTCCAGATAAGGATGTAGGAGTGTTCGAGACGTTTCTGGAAGACATTGGGATCCGAGAGGGTGGGATTTTGACGGACAGTTTTGGCCGGATCAAGCGGAGCATGAGCAGCACATCGGCCACAGCAGTCCGTGGCTATGACGGCTGGACTCTCCCTTCCGGTTCCCAGGACTTTAACCGCAGAATTGACGACATCACACACAACATTGAGGCTTTGGGCTTTGAGGAGGGGAATGGAGACATAGAAGAGGAGGACTATTACCTGTGAAACATACAGAAAGGACTGAGAGAAATTTCAAATAGTTAAACATTTACAGTATATGTGCACTTTATTTAGTTGCTGTTCATGAAAAATGTCTTTGCATCAGATTTGCCTCTGTAAATTTGCATATTATTTGCATGCAAGTTTGGTTATGTTCTGCGTGAATGATTTACAAAAAGAGCTTCAGTGCAGTGAGGAAATGCCACAAAAGAACATTAAAAATGACACATTATTTGGAGAAAAGGTCACTTAGACATAAAAGAAGAAAATGAGAATAATATTATAATAATGATGATGAAGAGTTTGTTTCCACTCAGTGTACAGCACACAGTAATCTGCTGGAGCCGGAGGGTCATTGACTATGGCATGCAGGGAGAATAACTTGACGATCTTTCCAGTGACACCGTCACCTTGCCACAATCTGATGCCCCTCCCCTCGCTGCCCTTTTATCTATGCCAACCACAGACGGTTGATGGGCACAGCGCCCAGCATTGGGGGTTATCAGAATGGCACATACATCTGTCAGGCTAAACGTTTGTTATGTAATGGAACCGAGCAGATGAACAGGGCCAGACAGGGTTTAGATTAAAGTTAAACCTCTTCTCACACCCAAATAATCTTAGTACTCAAACCAGCGGGGGACAACTGGGAACATTTGTCCCAGGCCCTGTGACAAGGGTCAACTAAGATCCTCTGTGGAATAGCCTAGTCATTGAGTCAGAGGATGGCGGGCCCTTACATTATTATTATTAAATTATTTAGACTTTCACTGACAGCCTTGACTCAAAAAAAAAGGGCTGATTTAGAGACTTGCACTGTTATAATTATGTAAAACAATGTAAAATATTGCGATATATACCTAAAATGTTTGTTGAAAAGACACATTAAAGGGTTAGTTCAAAATTCTGTCATTATTTACTCACCCTCATGTCGTTCCACACCCGTAAGACCTTCGTTCATCTTCGGAACACAAATTGAGATATTTTTGATGAAATCCAAGAGGTATACGTCACCTCAATTAACAGCAATTTAACCACCACTTTCAAGGTCCAGAAAGGTACTAAAGACTTTGTTAAAACAGTCATGTGACTGCAGTGGTTCAAACAGTGGCGTAGCGTCTGGGTATGCACATGCATATGGGCCGGGGCGGATTGGGGGCCCGCTATTACGGGCTTAACCCCAAAGTATACTTCGGGCGTCCATGCATTGCGAAATTTTCATCATCAGGAGGGTTCGCGGACGTCCGCACTCCCCGTCCGCGTGCAGCCCAATTTTTGTGATGGCACGGACAACGTGTGTACCGAAAACAGCTCATGCGAGAGTGAACTGAGTGCTTGAAAACAAAAGTCCACTAGATCGCCGAACACCTCTCTGCAGCCAAATACTTTCAAAGACTCGCACGCGCGTCTGTGCGCGAGACAGAACCCATGTACATTATGTTCAGAAAAATGAAGTATAATAGAAATGTTGTCAATAACTTGCTATAGATGTTAAATGTACTGAAAATTATTAAGAATCTGAATAAATGGACCATAAAAAACGTTCAGCTCTTCCAGGTTCTACATCTGAGCGCCCGCTCAGTATTGGCCGACGCTGATCACGTGATCAGCACAACGCATTCGTGTGATGCTGATGCAGGAGCCGGACAATACTGAGCCGCCGTTCTGATGAAGAACCTGGAAGAGCTGAAGAGAAGATATTGTTGAATAAAGTCGTTATGTTTGTTTTGGTTTTGCGCACAAAAAGTATTCTCGTCTCTTCATAACATGAAGAACCACTGCAGTCACATGACTGTTTTATTGATGTCTTTAGTACCTTGAAAGTGGTGGTTAAATTGCTGTCAATGGACGAGACACAACTATAATTTTTGGGCAACGATGCAATGATGCATTTCAAGTAAGACTATTTTCAGTCAGCTTTAGTTGCTATTTAATCCATGAAATATGAATATATAAAATTAACATAATAACAAAGCAGCAAAACTGCATCAGTCCTTCATTCTCTCTCTCTCTTCCTCAGAGCGCGCCTGATGCTTTATTTCAGACACTTTATGACTCATCAGCCAATCAAATTCACGCATGCTCTATCTATTTACTAAAATCCTGTACTCTAAGCCAATCAGATAAGAGCAGGCGTGTCCGGATGAGTCGCGCCGGGGTAGAAACAGTATCGAGCATCAGCAGACGGGTTACTTGAGAATGGCGGCTGCTGCCTGCAGTCCGCAGAGTGCACTGAACCCATGCACTGGCAAACTGCACAGAGATCATCTGCGGAAAAGTAAAGATTCGCGGAGGAGACAAGCTGCGCTTTTGTTTCTCACTAATATATCCCTAGACGGACGGCCTGTGCGGAACAATGCCAGCGCAGCGGGCCCCGGTGATGCAGAGTTTCAGTGCGCTGACATCGGCGCGGCTGTGAGTGAACTGTCCGCTGCGGCAAGCACCGATGGGACCTTCTCCAGCCTCTCTGTCCCCAGACTCGGGCTGCTCAGTGTTCCGCCCATCCTGGTTCTGCCGTCGGATTCTGGGTTCAGTAACGTCGGGAGCACCGAAGTGTTCCTGGAGAGGGAGAGAGGCTCGTTCTGCTCGCAGAGTAATCTCCTGTCCCCGTGCAGTCTACAGCCAACTCCGCTCGGAGCGCGGAAGTCCCCGACGCTGCTGTCGGTGCAGAGCTGCGGCTCCTCGCTGGACTCTCGACCGCGGTGGGTTCAGCACAGGTTCACTATAGAGGCAGTGCGCTCGAGGTTAATGCATTCTGATAGTTTACATGAACTTCTGAGAGAGAAAGTCCTCTTGGTTGTGTCTCAAAAACTAGCGAGCTGCCTACCTAGACAGCATATGTGGGCATCCTCTGTCATTTAAACTGTCTAAGAGGATAAATTCACCTAATACTTTAATTTCATTATTCGACTTTTATCTAAAAGCTAATCATGCTTTTACATTTTTTTTTTTCTAAATCATTCTTATTAAATATTAGTAATAAACCGTTAAAATAGATATTTTGTTTTAAGTTTTGTGGTCCAGCACTTAACTATAATATTTTGTCAAATATTGGTTCTGCCTAGCAGATATTTAAAAAAGAGACATAATTAGTATTAAAAGCAATAGGTGGATGCATTACTTAACCTTAATTATGATTGCATAAATAGTGTTATGACTGATGTATGATTAATATACAGATCCAATACTATACATTCTTCATTATAAAATATATGAAACAATGGAAATGTGTAAGGTGGATCTAACTTGGGTAAAGTTGGTTTTATATTCGCACATTCAGACTTCTGATAAATTCAGACTTTCCAATAAATGTGCAATAAATTAATGTTTGCGAATTTTAAGCAGCAACATGATATTGACAACCAACGATTGTCAACTTACAACATTTTTCACAGTCGATCAAAATAGGCAAGTGTTGTTTTAATGGCATATTTACTTGTGAATGTCCACTGAATGTCCAATGTAGTGTGATTAACAAGGCTATTGAATACGGATGTCCGAATGTGCGAATATAAAACCAACTTTACCCAAGTGTGGATCTAATATTTCATTTACACAAAATTGGGGGAAGAGGTGGCTCAGAGAAGGTATATTTTAATATGGCTTTTATGCACATCACTTTCATTTACTGCTTACTTTGTGACACTCTTGTGATTCAAAGACATTTTAAAACTTTGTATTCTTTTTACTTAAGTACTGAGTAATGCTGATGAACAGTATAAAATATTTTTTAGTTAAATGTTACTGCATTAACATGGACACATGATGTAAGGTGTTTAATAAGCATGTTTTGTAACAGATTTGACCCAACCTACATATTTAGTGGGAGAGGCACCATTTATACTAATGATATGAGGAGTTGGAAATGATTATATGAGAGGTGACTTAATGTTGCCAACCTCATCATTCACTTCATTTTTTTATTTATTATTATTATTATTTACTAGAAATTACACAAATAGAATAATGCAAAGCAAACAGTATATTATGCGATTATATATTCGGCTGCTTCAGTCAACTTCAAAATCAGTTCCTCATGTGTTTTTGAGTGAGTCACGTACAGTATATCTGCCCAAACAGAGTGTAATTTGTTTGTGCTTTAAATATAAACCCCTATTTACAGTGAATGAACCGTCTGCGGTTACATACTCTCTAGTTAGCTGGTTTGAAACACACCTTTTTCCAATTTTCTTCCAAAATCCTTTCCAAACATCACTTTTACCATTATTTTAAGAGTTCTTTTGAAAAAATATTTATGAATTTTCTGAACTACTGATAGAACGAGACTGAAATGATAAGCCACCACCATAGATTTTATCTGCTTGACTTTTAAATGTTGTTCCAGAGACACGGAAGTATGTGAAAAAGACTGTTTTCATTCTCACTAGTGCATTGACCACAGACTGAACGAGCCCCTTTCTGGAATCCAGATGACTTAACAGCCAAATAAACCTTGCCTAAAAATGGCCATTTGTGCATGAAGTTTTCAACTTGGTTGGTTTATCTCTCCAGATGAGGAAGTGAAAAGGCTTATTATACACTCAGTGAGAGAATGACGTTTATGTTTAGCTCTTAATCTCATTGTAGTCCATTGAGCAGTAGGAGGTCTTCATTCCTTTGACTGCCCCCCCCCCAACCCTCTTCCCCCCTTTTACTTTAAAAAGGGTGCGGCTGTGCCATGTAGATTCAAACCAGACTGACAGTTATGGCAGACATTTGCTTTACTTTATCAGTTGGAGCTTTGAGGTCAGTCCGTGCTGCATGTAAGGGTGGTGGTGTTCTTCCAGCGCTGCACGCTGCTTTCTGCACACAGTACCTGCTGAGATTAAAGCTTAAGACATTCTGTCATATTCTCAACCCTTCAAAGGGTCTCTGCAGGCCTGAGGGAAAGAACCGTCTCCGCACTGGAGAATAAGTCAGGGCTATGTAGCATGAACTTGCTTAATTCAAATGTTACGGTTTCTTAAAATAGTTCCAGAAGATGCAGCAGCACGCATTTAAATGGACCTTTCCTTGCTTAAAAAGTCCTTTATATTTGTGAATATGTATCCATAACTGTTCTTATCGTGGTCAGTGGTTTAAAAGTCAAATGCAGTGAGAGTGTGACATTCACAATAAAAACATAAAGATAGTCTGAATAGTCCAACAAGTAGGAGCTTGTTGACCACGCTTGCCAAATTCTCAGCCTCGTGCATTGTCAGAATGCTTTGAGGCTTTAAACTGTTTATGTAGTTGCTCAAAACAAATATTTTTGAATTTGCATGAAGGATGTTTTCATTTTTAGCATTTGGCTCTGGGTTTTGTTTTGTGTTCGTGTGTGAACGTGATTCCCCTGTAGTAAAGCGTTGTCACATCAAGCTCTACTAGACATGCTTTTTTTCTGTTGAACAGATCATGTTTGACAAAGACATTCTCCAATCTTTGGTTTAGTCGTCCAAAAATTACAATTCTGTCATCAGTTGCTCAACCTCTTGTCGTTCCACACCCATAAGACATCCGTTCTTCTTCAAAAAACACAAAGATATGATAATGAAACCTGAGATATTTCTCACCCTCCATTGAAAGTCCATTCCATCAAAACTATGATGCTTCAAAAAGTTTAAAAATGCATTGCAAACATCCACCAAACAAGCTTCCATACACCATATTTGATGTGCTCTATTTATGTGTGCGTTGATCAAAGTTTATATGTAAATAAAGCCCTAATTAAATTCATTCATCATATAAAGCGATCAAGTCTCTACCAAAGACTTTGATTAAACTGCTAAATTCATATGGATTACTTTCGCAATCCCTTTATCAACTTTCTCAAATGTTAAAATTTTGGTGGAATGGATGGAAATAAATCTCTCAGGTTTCTCTAAAAATTAAGGGCTGCACATTTAATTAGATTAATTAATTAGGGTAAAAAAAAAAAATAATGCTTTCAAATTTTTATCGCCCCAGACCCTGTAGTTCATATGATGCAGGGTGCATGATGAAGCCTAGAATGCAGTCAGAAAGTCCCTAAAATTCAAGATATGGAGGCAAAAATGCCCGTTTGAGTTTTTGGCTCATATTTAGATCATATGAGTTAAGCAATACCATACGAGTAACGAGTGCAATATTACACGAGTGCTGTTTTTGTCCCATAGCCTATATAACGAGTGCAAATGCAATACTGATTTTATACAACAGTTCAGTAAATAATAAGTTAACATTGTGTTATTTTAGACACAATATTGTCTATTTTGTTAAAATGTAAATATAAAGATGAGACATAACTGTCTCTCGGCAAAAATGCACAGCATTGTTTCATTTCATTTGGAGCCGAGTGAAATCAATGATTCAGTGGACCATTCATAAAAGATTTGTTGGGCTTGAAGCGGCACTACACAGACCGATCGGTGTACGACATCAAAGTACAGCGCGAGCGATTCAAAACCAAACAGAGCCGTCTGCTCTCTAATCGCTCTCGTGATACTTTGATATCATACACCGATCGGTCTGTGTAGCGCCGCTTCAAAACCCAACAAGCCTGAAGAACCATTTACTTCACTCCTGAATGAATCAGCCATTGAATAAATCGAATGGATGAATGAACAACTTAATAATTAAGACATTTACTGCCACCTACTGGCAGTTTTAGTTTCTTATTTAGTCTAATTTTATTTAAAAAATAATTTCATATTTCCATATTAATTAAAAAAAAAATTAAAGGTATCGGTCACCCTAAAATCAAAATTCAGTAATTTACTCAACCTCATGGTCCAAAAGTTCATGTGTCGTTGAATCAAATAAAATATTTCTTTCTGAAGCTACTTTTTGTAATGTCTATTTGATGCTTTACATAATAATTACTTCAAATTAATTTCTCTGCCAAAATTGATGTGCAATTAAATATTTTAATGAGATTAATTAATCGCCACATCATGCAATTATTAGATTAAAAATTTTAATTGCTTGACAGCACTACTAAAGATATCTTCATTCAAAGATTAACAAAAATCTTCAAAGGAACTGATCGATTTTCGGTTATGTATTTGGAGGTTATTGCCGCATCCCAATTCGCCTACTTATACTACGCCCTAAAAGTATATACTCTTTCTGTGAACAAAAAGTGCTTACTTTTGAGTGTGTAGCAAAAGAGTAGACAAGCTTTGGGACATACTATCACGTCATACAATAGCGTCTTTTCTCTCTGTCGCATCCTGTCACCGTAAACTGGCCTGTCAATCATCTTCATCCTCCACATTTCAATTAGCTAATTTCCTACCGTATCGGAGAGAAATGCAGCATGTTGATCTGCAGTCGCGAGTCTTTCATGTGGAGAACTCTCCTCATATTAATGCATAATGATGCATATAAAAGTTAATGGCCATTCGGATCTTTATAAAAGTCTACATTGGTATTTGCTGATGAAAAATAACACGAATAACATTAAATATATTTTTTCTATCAGGTTAAACTGATTATTAGTCACTCAAACCTCTCAGCGTCGATCGCGTATATCCGCCATGTTTTGTAGTTTTTTAACATTTTTTACTCGTGTTTGTAGTTCTGAACTGAATCCTCGTCCAACGCGCAATGGGTTGTGGGCAATATTAGCCTTTATAGTGTGCACGGATCCACACTTCGAAAATCTACCGGAAATAGTAGACCATCCGGGGACTTTTGGCATACTCTTTTCAACATACTATGCTTTGGGACACACTTATTTTAATCTCACATACTATTTAGGATGGATAGTATGGACATTGGAACGCAGGGTATGTCTTGCTATTGGCTCTCAATGTATATATTTTTGACCAATCAGCTTTCTTAAGTTCAAAATCACTCATTGGTTTGTGCTTACTGCTTATTGTTTTGAGCGCAGTGAGTAGTGGAAAGTTTAGAGAGAGTGTATATAGCTGATGAATTATTCTATCAAAAATAAGTTAATATCGCCAAAATGCCAAAAAGAGAGTAAAGCATATTTGAATTTCTTATATCTGTGAGTAAAGCTGATGGTGTTTCTGATCAAAAGAGATCCTAAGAAGATGGAACTGCGCCCCAGGACAATTCTGCTAATACTAATCAGGATAGCAGGAGACGAACGGGAGATAAATCAATCAGAAATAGATGAAATGAAAGAGGCAGTGACATCAAACATGAGAGAGAATATCACTGATCAACTGAATGATATTTGGTAGAAATACATGGCAGAATAATACACTATGCTGTAGTTAGGGCTGTACAGAAACCTGTGAATGATGCTCTTTAGTTGTGCCATCACCGTTTAGTCACGGAAAACATTTCACTTGGGCACATGCCCCTGAGAAACTCTTTGCATGGCCCTAAATACATTGGATTAATTTGAATAACTTTCATGTACTTGAAGTGTGCACCAAGCACTATACAAGTATCAGATCAGGACTCGGTATCAGCAGATTCTCAGTGTTAAATGACTGGGATTGTGGGCGTAGAAAACTTGATCGGGATATCCTCAATCAGTTCTGCCACTCCTTGTTCTTGCAAGTCCTCACATATGAGTTAAGACTAGTAATGAGTATATCCGTGTTTGCACACTAACCTTGGGCTTGGCTTATTCTCTCATGTCAATAGCACCCTTAGCATATTAGCTGAGATACGCCAGAAAAACACTCTTCAGCATAAAAGATGCCAATAGTGTTACTTGGCTGTCTTCCACCTTTGATATCTTAGATATGCTAGGTACTACTAGATCTGATGACAGCGTGTGAGATATTATAAATCATTTCTCATGCATCAGGAAGCTTTACTACACATTGCTGTTGAAAACAAATGAATGAGGGTGAAGGATGCAAATTGTTTATATTATCGTTCAAAAGTTTGGGGTCGGTAAGAGTTTGTCTTTCACATGGAATGAGGCCAGATCTCATGGGAAAAAAAGCTATTTTCTTAAGAGAACAACATCCTTGCGTTGAGCGGACTGTGCTAAAACTCACCATTATATTTAATTATTATGTTATATAATCGAAATAACTGGAATTTAGAATCTGTAATTAAAAGTATTCATATTTTAATATAGTTGTCATTCTTCAATAAAACAATTTGTGCTGAAATGTGCTGCTAAAACAGATAACAGACAAAAATGATCTGGATCAAAAAAAAAAAAAAAAAAAAAAAATATATATATATATATATATATATATTAAATTAATTTTGGGGGGGTTAAAAATGATCTAAAATCAATTTTTTAGCAAGTACATAACCAGCCAGTGTTCAAACTATCTCCTTACCTTCGCCCGATTCACAACTTGTAATTTGAGTGGTACTTCCACGGGAAATTCAAGCATGCAGCCGTTCGTCTTTGCGTCATGATGTCACGTCTGTATACATAAAGAAGGAGTCCCGGCTAGTAGGCTATATCACATGTGTGGATGCTGCAGGTGACGGATCATTTGTAGCCTCTTCTTTCAGCAGCTGGAATGTAATTAAACTTTCTGAAAGCGCACTGCACTGCTAAGGCAAATGCTGCCCAAGCATTTGAGGGTTGAACACAAAAGCTCATTGGCTACTGATACAGCAGGAACCAATCAGCTGCGTCCTATAGATAATGATGTGATTACCAGCAGGTTGAGTTATTAGTCTGCGCCATCTAGAGTTTCATGACAGAACTTTGTATTTGTCAGTTTGATGGTGGCTTGTAATCCAGAATCATCGACTTCCCACACATACACCTCAAAACATTAGATTCTGCCGATGCACAACCCACGTAAAGAAGATAACTCCGCAAATAACTGCAATTTCAGGGTTCAAACAGAGATGGCGACAAAGACTTACAGACTGCAGCTTTAAATTCCCTGTGAACCGGAAGTTGCAAACAACTTTTCTCCAGTGTCGTGACGTATTTCCAAGTGAAACAGAGAAGGGCAGAGTGTTACTTTAGCGCTCCTCCTCTCCATCTCTCGCTCAAAGCAGACTAACGGTTGCAGAGGAGTGGATTACGTGTTTTCAACCTGAGCCGTCAAACTGACTTCATCAGAGAAGGAACGCCTTTCCAGACTGGAAGTCAGATTTTGATAAAGATTACCACGACTGTGTATTAACTTGCACAGTTTAATTGTTCACCACAAGACTAGTAATATGCACTAACAAAGTAAATAGGGTCAATTTTGATTTCATGACTACTTTAAAATAACTGTTTTCTATTTGAATGTGAATTTCAAAATGTAATTTATTCCAGTGATCAAAGCTGAATTTTCAGCATCAATCTTCAGTTTCACATGATCCTTCAGAAATCATTCTAATATGATGATTTGCTGCTCAAGAAACATTTCCGATTATTATCAATGTGGAAAACAGTTGTGCTGCTTAAAATGTTTGTGGATATTTTGATTACTGAATGAGAGTGTACATTAATCATATATTTATACTGTATGTATTATCCAAAACAGCACGTTTTAAAAACAAATGCTACCAAACTCAAATATGGCCTCACTCATGAATTGTGTTGTAACCGATGTAGCACCTCCAACACACAAGCCCACTGATTGAGGCCTGACATTTCACCCACTCATTTCTCTGAGGCACTTCCTCTTCAGCCATGTGCTTCGACATTTTGCACCAGTGCTGGTAATCTAGCCTAGTCTTTCATCCCTGTGTGCTATTGGAACACTGAAAGCATGGAATCAAGCCATATGTTCTTTTAGCGCTTTAATACTGTGCATGTCCAGTCCTGGCAGGATTACGCCAGGGTATTTATTCAAAGCCTTGTGACGTGACTGTGGCCTGACTGCAAACAGTCCGCCAGGAACTGTTATTGATCCCCTGGAATGAGGGGCAGGGATCTACTGGACCTGAGATTATGAGATATATAACACGCATGTGGTATATAAAGAGAGAGGATCAGTGGTACATATATGGAGAGAGGGTTAACATTCCCCCTGCCTCTTGAGTTGAACTTGAGTTATAGGAGTGTACATCCTTTCTTTGTTTATCTTTGCCAGCCTGGTGTATGAGATTCCTCAGGCTGAAGAGAGTCGTCCTCTCTTGTGCATTTTGCCCTTGAAGTTATTTCACAATTGTTACTGTTTTAAAAGTTTTCATTTGAAAGAACTTTAAAAGTAAAAAAAAAAAAAAAAAAAAGGTTTGAAGAATGTTTAAAGCTACAATATGTAAAATTTTTGCAGTAAAATATCCAAAAACCACTAGACCAGTGTTATATATTTTGTTTAGTTGAGTACTTACAACATCCCAAATGTTTTCAACTATTTGTAAATTGTGTTACCCTCGATTTCCAGTTTTATTTTGTAGAAACCATGGAAACACTAAAGACGCTTTAATATATTACCTGTTTTATTAGACATGTTTGGTTACATGTATTGACAGAAAATGAATCATTGTTATATAATACCTTTATTTTATATAGCGCCTTTAAAAGTGGCTTTCTCAAAGCGCTTTACAAGAAAACAAGAGAAAACAACACATTTAAATACAAAAAATACACATCAAAGAAATAGAAACAAAATAAAATGATAAATCAAGTAAAAGCAATCCTAAAATAGAATGTCTTAAAGGTGCCCTAGATTATGTTTTTAAAAGATGTAATATAAGTCTAAGGTGTCCCCTGAATGTGTCTGTGAAATTTCAGCTCAAAATACTCCATAGATTTTTTTTTATTGATTTTTTTAACTGCCTATTTTGGGGCATCATTATAAACGCGCCGATTTTATGCTGCGGCCCCTTTAAATCCCGTGCTCTCCGCCCACGGAGCTCGCGCTTGCCTTAAACAGTGCCTTAACAAAGTTTACACAGCTAATATAACCCTCAAAAGGGGTCTTTACAAAGTGTTCGTCATGCATACTGCATGCATGCGTCGGATTATGTGAGTATTGTATACTGTTATATTGTTTACTTCTGATTTTGAATGAGTTTGATAGTGCTCCGTGGCTAACGGCTAATGCTACACTGTTGGAGAGATTTATAAAGAATGAAGTTGTGTTTATGAATTATACAGACTGCAAGTGTTTAAAAATGAAAATAGCGACGGCTCTTGTCTCCATGAATACAGTAATAACCGATGGTAACTTTAACCACATTTAACAGTACATTAGCAACATGCTAACGAAACATTTAGAAAGACAGTTTACAAATATCACTAAAAATATCATGTTATCATTGATCATGTAAGTTATTATTGCTCCATCTGCCATTTTTCGCTATTGTTCTTGCTTGCTTACCTAGTCTGATGATTCAGCTGTGCACAGATCCAGACGTTAATACTGGCTGCCCTTGTGTAATGCCTTTTATAATGTTGGAAACGTGGGCTGGCATATGCAAATATTGGGGCGTACACCCCGACTGTTGCGTAACAGTCGGTGTTATGTTGAGATTCGCCTGTTCTTCGGAGGTCTTTTAAACAAATGAGATTTATATAAGAAGGAGGAAACAATGGAGTTTGAGACTCACTGTATGTCATTTCCATGTACTGAACTCTTGTTATTTAACTATGCCAAGATAAATTCAATTTTTCATTCGAGGGCACCTTTAAGAAGAGATTTAAAAGACACTAATGTATTTGCTCAACACGTGTCTCACAGCAGCCGCCGAGCGAACGCTCAGAGTAACGTCGTAACATCATTTTCAACACACTCAAATGTATCTAATATGATAAACAGCGCTGTGTTACGTCATACGCTTGACCGGAAGAAGGGTGCCGGCGACTGTGGCATAATAACATTCCGCGAGACACGTCGCGTTCGTCTTTCATTAGCAATCGCTCCAGCTCCTCGTTCAGCTCCACAACACTCACTCCTGCTCTGCTTCATACTATAGTAATGTTAATAATCGCATCCATGAACATGATTTCTTCCCAAAGCCTTTCCCAATTCTTTTCCACCGGCTGTGAGGTGAAGACCACACCTCCCAAGATTCCACTTTCAAACTCGGCGTCATCAAGCTACGCCTTTGTTTTGAATAGGGAACTTATAGCGGCAAAAAATTGACATATTGTAGCTTTAAGGAATGTTTCGAATTTCATGCCACAGATGTCTTAATATTTTCAATATGCCATACATTGTGTGCAGAGAATAGTTTAAAAATGCTTTTTACAGTTTGAAAATAGCAGCAAAGTTTAAATAACCATCATATTTGGATTTTAATGACAGCAGCAGCATAATCGCTGTTAGAATGTGCTTTTTTGCAAAATCGAAATTCTCACAGGACTTAATGGTAAATTATATGTAGGGATTAGGGTTGTCATGGTACCAAAATTTCAGTAGTTTGTAACCAATACCAGTAAAATTGCACGGTTCTCTAAATCTTTTTTTACTCAGTTAACTGTTTTGAAGACATTTTAAATCAAATATAGTTTTAGTTTTAAGCAAAAATAAATGGTAAAAACCTGTAGTTTTACCATAAAATTTCTCACCATGAAAATAGCCACAGAAGCAGGCATGGTGTTAAAAAACAGGAAAGGATTCGCAAATATGGGGCTCACGTTGAACAAAACAAAACCTTGTAAGTTTCCAGTGGTGTTAAGCAGATTCTGACTAAATTACTGACTACCACCTCTGATAGGCCATTGCATTCATGCGCTCAACAGATATGATTGTGATTGGCTACAATGCTCAACGCTTGTAAAAACACACTATAAATAGAAACTGTTGACCAGTGTTGTAGTACTCGAGACTCTGACTTGGTCTTGGACTCGGTCTCGAGACCATATTGTAACGGTCTTGGTCTTGTCATGGACTTGTGTGGATATTGACTCGGAATTGACTCGTACTTGTACATATTAGGACTCGGACTCATTCCCAAGACCAGTCGAGTCCCATTCAAAATATTTCATGCTTAATGTTCGGGGGCAAAGAGCAATGATAATATTGTGGTCAATAAAACAAACTGCATTTGAATTATAATTAACATGACAATGTGTACAATAGTAACGAATCGTTCAAAAGTCGGAAAATTCGTCAGTGTGAGGCATTGCTATAACGCGTTGCTATGGGTTAGGTGTGTTTTCGACTGACTGATTTTCCACAGTCTGTTCGAAACTTCTCTCGAGCCATATATGGTTCCTTCACTGAGTGCCTATGGCTCGACGGAAGAAAAAAATAAACAAACAATTTTTTTAACTTTTTTTCCCCCATCAATAACCAAAACTAGTGTGTCAATTTAATTAAAAATCGATTTATTATATATTTTAAAATATTACATGATTCACCAATGCCGGTTTGTCATGTATAACACCCCAACCAATCGTGATCTGGCACAACAAGTTCAAATTAGACAACGTGAAGTGGAAATTACATGGACAGACGAGCGATTTCTGCTGTTTGTCTCATTTTATAAATTAAATTGCATCGCTGACAAAATGGATGTTAACTGACCACAAAGCAAAAAGTCGCATTAATGGTAAGTAGTGTTCAATTCATTTAGTGTTGGTACATCGTTTATTATTTGATGAAACTATCATAGTTAATGAAGCCAAAGTGCCACCTACAGGCCTATTATGTGTAGGCTGGCGAAATGGTGACGTGAACATTACCATTTTTGATAATTATTAGCTTATGTGGCATTATGAAATAAGTCTCTTATGCTCATCAAGCCTGCATTTATCTAATCAAAAACAGCAATATATGTATTTAAAAATATTATTACAATTTAAAATAATGCTTTTCTATTTTAATATACTTTAAAATATAATTTATTTCTGATGCAAAGTTGAATTTTCAGCATCATTACTCCAGTCTTCAGTGTCACATGATCCTTCAGAAATCATTATAATATGCTGATTAATTTTCAAAGTTGGAAAGTGGAAATAGTTGTGCTGCTTAATATTTTTTTATAACATGTTGTGTTCCTTCAGTCGATTGATTTAAAATCTTTTATTTAAAAATGTTAAAAATAACAGCATTTATTCAAAATAGAAATCTTTTCTAACAAATTACCTTTACACCACCTACTATGTGGCCCTTTTAACCTTAACTGATAATATTTTTTAAACCAATATCACTCTAAGTAAATAAAATACAGTGTACATGCCATGGTATATTTGATGAGTATGGTGCCAATTTTATTGTTTCCAGCAAACAAACATTTACATATTCTTTTAGGTCTTTAGATTTCTTTAGGTCTTGTCTCAGACCCAACCTTATGTGAACTTTAACTTGTCTTGGACTCCAACCTCTTTGGTCTCAGTCTCGACTCGGACTCGACCCTCTCTGGTCTCGGTCTTGACTCGGACTCGACCCTCTCTGGTCTCTGTCTTGACTCGGACTCGACCCTCTCTGGTCTCGGTTTTGACTCGGACTCGACCCTCTCTGCTCTCGGTTTTGACTCGGACTCGACCCTCTCTGGTCTCGGTTTTGACTCGGACTCGACCCTCTCTGGTCTCGGTTTTGACTCGGACTCGACTCGGACTCGACCCTCTGGTCTCGGTTTTGACTCGGACTCGACCCTCTCTGACTCGGACTCGACCCTCTCTGGTCTCTTTGGTCTCGGTCTCGACTCGGACTCGACCCTCTCTGGTCTCGGTTCGGACTCTCTGGTCTTGGTCTTGACTCGGACTCACACCCTCTTTGGTCTCGACTTGGACTCGACCCTCTTTGGTCTTGGTCTCGACTCGGATTCGACCCTCTCTGGTCTTGGTCTGGACTCGGACTCAACCCTCTTTGGTCTTGACTCGGACTCGACCCTCTCTGGTCTCGGTTTTGACTCGGATTCGACCCTCTCTGGTCTTGGTCTGGACTCGGACTCAACCCTCTTTGGTCTTGACTCGGACTCGACCCTCTCTGGTCTCGGTTTTGACTCGGATTCGACCCTCTCTGGTCTTGGTCTTGACTCGGACTCAACCCTCTTTTGTCTTGACTCGGACTCGACCCTCTCTGGTCTCGGTTTTGACTCGGACTCAACCCTCTCTGGTCTTGGTCTTGACTCGGACTCAACCCTCTCTGGTCTCGGTCTCGACTCGGACTCGACCCTCTCTGGTCCTGGTCTTGACTCGGACTCGACTCAGACTCGACCCTCTTCGGTCTCGGTCTCGACTTGGACTCGACCCTCTTTGGTCTCGGTCTCGACTTGGACTCGACCCTCTTTGGTCTCGAACTCGACTCAGACTCGACCCTCTTTGGTCTCGGTCTCGACTCGGACTCGACCCTCTCTGGTCTTGGTCTTGACTCGGACTCAACCCTCTTTGGTCTCGGTCTCGACTCGGACTCGACCCTCTTTGGTCTTGGTCTTGACTCGGACTCAACCCTCTCTGGTCTCGGTTTTGACTCGGACTCGACCCTCTCTGGTCTCGGTCTTGACTCGGACTCGACCCTCTCTGGTCTCGGTTTTGACTCGGACTCGACCCTCTCTGGTCTCGGTCTCGACTCGGACTCGACCCTCTCTGGTCCTGGTCTTGACTCGGCCTCGACTCGGACTCGACCCTCTTTGGTCTTGGTCTCGACTCGGACTCGACCCTCTCTGGTCCTGGTCTTGACTCGGCCTCAACTCGGACTCAACCCTCTCTGGTCTTGGTCTTGACTCGGACTCAACCCTCTCTGGTCTCGGTCTCGCCTCGGACTCGACCCTCTCTGGTCCTGGTCTTGACTCGGACTCGACTCAGACTCGACCCTCTTCGGTCTCGGTCTCGACTTGGACTCGACCCTCTTTGGTCTCGAACTCGACTCAGACTCGACCCTCTTTGGTCTCGGTCTCGACTCGGACTCGAACCCTCTATGGTCTCGGACTTGACCCTCTTTGGTCTCGGTCTCGACTCGGACTCAACCCTCTATGGTCTCGTACTTGACCCTCTTTGGTCTCGGTCTCGACTTGGACTCGACCCTCTTTGGTCTCGGTCTCGACTCGGACTCGACCCTCTTTGGTCTCGGTCTCGACTCGGACTCGACCCTCTCTGGTCTCGGACTCGACCCTCTTTGGTCTCGGTCTCGACTCGGACTCGACCCTCTTTGGTCTCGGTCTCGACGCGGACTCGACCCTCTCTGGTCTCGGTCTCGACTCAGACTCGACCCTCTTTGGTCTTGGTCTCGACTCGGACTCAACCCTCTCTGGTCTCGGACTCGACCCTCTCTGGTCTCGGACTCGACCCTCTTTGGTCTCGGTCTCGACTCAGACTCGACCCTCTTTGGTCTCAGTCTCGACTTGGACTCGACCCTCTCTGGTCTCGGTCTCGACTCGGACTCGACCCTCTCTGGTCTCGGTCTTGACTCGGACTCGAAAGGGCTGGTCTCGACTACAACACTGCTGTTGACGCTCAGACAAACACGAACAAGAGCATTTGAAAGCAGGTACCGAATATAGATGGTACTTGGTACTACCGGTTCCGTCAACTTATTTTTTTAAGTACCGACTGTTTGTTTTTTTTAACTACCAATATATTTGTGCCAAATCAGCCAATACTACAGATTTTTCGCTTTATTTTATTTATTATATTGATCAATATTGTACATTTAATTGTGCATGCTAATTTAACCTATTTTTACATGATTTCTTAATGCCATCATCTAACATTCACTTAAAGTTAATCTTTAAAACCACTATTAATTTAATAATGTAATTTTAGTACCTCGAAATGAATATCCATTTTCAGTACTGTGGATAATAATGTTGTGATGCCTAAATTGACATTTATGTTTTAGTTTGATTTAATTATTTTTTTTTTATTTATTTAGATGAAATTGTATAAGATCTTGAATTGTATAAGATTTTTTTATCAGTGCATTAGTAAATATGTAATGTAAATGTATTTGTTTTCGAGGAAAATTTGTTTTTTTATTTTAAAATGGCATCATTGATACACATAGTGAGAAGACTAACCCGACTAATCAATAATGAAATTTGTTGTTCCAATGAAAGCTGTTCCGGATGGTTCATCCAAACATATCCATCTTTCACTGGGCACGCTGCCCACTCTGATTGTGTCTGAGATTTAATGTGACCTCTGGTGTCCTGCCTCACCAAGCTTATGTCTTAGTTTCCTCTCCATCCCATTTTCTGGGTTTGAATTGGATGCAAATGAATAGAGGATTTACTAGGAAATCAAGAGAGAGAGACAAAAAAAAAAAAAAAAAAAAAAGATATGTTGGGATCAAGTGAGTGACAGATGGGCAGAAAGAGAATGAGGTTTACGCAAAGCTGGCAGCTGCTTCAGAGTTCATCACGTTTTTCATTCTGGAGATAAAGAAAAGGGTTGTAAGTCATTTGTGTTCGGTCACAGTCTTCAGCTTTTCTTTGCTCTCTTCTTCACACTCGCCTGAACACAGGTGCGGTTCCTCGCCCTGGGTTATGATAACAGTAATTTGGATTCTGAGGCAGGGTGTATCACCACACAAATGGCGGAGCAGATGGAGAGTGCGAATAGGGGGAGTTGTTTGTGTTTGATTGCACACTAGGGTTGTGTAATGCTTTTCAAACCAAACAGAACGTAGATGTGGCCTGGTTTTGTGCCTAAAGCATGTGGCAGAAATCTGTGATGCTGATGTAGGGAAAAAGGGGTTTAGAACACACACAGATGAGACAAAGACTCAAAGTTATGTAACTGTAGTTATGGTAAGAATCATAATCCTACAGGCTGATTTTTCGGCAGGCTTTTTGGAGGAATTTTCAGAGAAATTAATTTTATGTTTAATCCATGTCATGTTTGGGCATCCTTAAGACAGGCAAGTTGAAGTGTTATACTGAAAACTTATCAAATCTATCAAGTGAGATTTGACCAGCTATCATCTCAGGCACTTGGTATTTGGTCTTTTTAAAATTTTAAATCTCCTTTAATGCTCCATAATCCATATTTTCCAGAGAATCACAGAGCTCTTGGCACTCTTGTACATTCCTGTGCATGAAATGTTTTAGTTGTTTGAAAAATATATTATAAAATTATAAAAAAAAAAAAAAAAAGTGAGAAGTCAGAGCTGTGGCATAGCAGTTTGTGCACATGCTCCTGACACATGGAGCCATGGATCTCATGTGGGTAATGTAGGGCTGTCGCGATAACTGCAATATCATAATACTGCGCTATTGATGAGCCAACCGCAGAGGACTGGAAAAAATAACGCAGCAACCGCAATATTTGCATGTTTTCTAAAGGTTCTCATTTTACACTTCATGCATGTGTACTAAATATTAAATAAGTTAATAATGATAGCATAATGTGTACCATGGTGATTTGTACAGAGGCTCCGTAGATTTGCACTAAACAAGTCTAAACAGACAGTGAATGTGAGATAGATCGACTGAGCGCATGCGATTACCTGCATCTATCCTTCAGGCCGAGACATACATTCGTGAAAAAAAGGTTGTCGTGTCCAAGGATAGCGAAATCTCTGCCTTAGCATCGATGCATTACTGGTCAACTGAGCCTTATAAAGTGGCGCTCAAAGTTAAAATGATTTCAACAGCTTGTTTCATTACATCTCTCTTTGAATGAATCAGGGTTTTTGAACGGTTTAAAGACTCAACCTTGTGGCGCAACAATGTAACTGCACTGACTGACAGCCCATCTAGAGCGTGCAGAGATGAGTAGTTCTGCTTATGCTCATGAAATATCAGTCAGATTCGAGGATCGGAACTAATTATTTTACATATAACAATAGCCCTACGGTTTTTTTTTTTTGTTCTGTTATGTAGACCCTTATTTTGACATTCTCTTCTGTTTACTTCACTTCCTGTTTCAATGCTTTATTTAGTTTCGTTATTGAATATGACCTTGTTACACATACTATCAGGGCTTGACATTAACTTTTTTGCTCACCAGCCAATGTGGCTAGTGGTTTTCCAAAATTACTAGCCACTCAGCATTTTCACTGGCCACAATTTTGCTGTTGGGAAATTACATTTTATATGATTAAAGTTGACTCTGGCATGCTTAAATTACTTGATTTTGAGTCATTTTACTTGATTTACAAGATTTAAAACCCTTTCAAACTTACAAATGCAGATTGACCACCCAAATCAAGACTATACATTGTATATATCAGGTACAGTTATTTTTGTTAGGCTATATAAAAAGAACAAAGAAGCAAATTACAAATAGTAATTTAAAAAATATATATTTTTTCAGATACATATGTTTATTTAGCATACATGTATACATGTATTTAACATTTTTTGATGTTTGATTAACATTAATGACAGACAGGTATTTATTTGGGGGCTGCTGAATGCATGGACGTCATATACTGACACATATCCAGTTTTTACCCACCTGTTTACGTCCACTTAGCCGTAAGCCATAGCCGACTGTAGTCACGCGAGATGCTCCACACAATGCATTTTGACATCTGTGTGTGCGTGTATTCAGGCGCAAGGAGAACTGAATCGAGCGCGACAGAGAGAGCGCGCACACGAGCGCTTCTGTTGTGTCATTCAGCGCGATTCCGCCTATCCCACCTTTACTAACCGCAAGTTAATCGATAAAGAATTGTGACTGAATTGTAATTTTGTGATACGACTTGCTTGGCTACTTTTCATTTGGCTGTAGGCTGAAATTATATTCAAACCGCCAAAGTGGCTAGTGGGAGTGGCTGTCTCCCGCCACAGCTGAAATCTACCCGCATTTGGCGGGTTGGCGGGTGTTAATGTCAAGCCCTGCATACTATACATTTATATATATGGTGGTAATACTGCATATCGTGCTATTGAGCCACTCAAAAATACCGCAAGGGAAGTTCCTTAACCGCGACAGCCCTAGGGTAATGCAGGGTTGAGCCTGACCCATCTTGACCCTGTTCACCCAAATAAACTTTTGTTATACTGTCTCCACCTAATATATATATTGTAAAAATAAATAAATAAATAAATAAAATAAAATAAACTACAGGAAGATGAATGTCAACACAAAATTATTTTATGTAGGATTTAAGTCAATATGAAACATATCGTTGGAGCCGATAGCCTTGTGGGCAGCACATGTTGTATATTGTGTGTTGTACTTCAACATTTGGCTTTTATGGTGCTTTTCCACTGTGTGGAACGACTCGTCTCGGTTCGGTTCAGGCATGGCTCGCTTACTTTCAGTTTGCTTTTCCACTGCAGTGTAGTACTGCTTCAAAGTGGGTGGGATTATAGACTGATCGTTATAGTTGCGCCGCCTATACTGCTGTGGATCCGCTCCTCGTCTACCAACGAGTCTGCTCCTCGCCTACTGATCACGATACAGCCATTTCTTTTTTCAAGTTGCGTGCGATGGTCGTTTAAAGCAAGTCATTTAAAAAAAAGTCACGTGAACAAATGATGCTGCGGTGGCTGTTACTGAGTATTTAAACCTAGCGGGTTTTTGTCTTGTGTTTCAAATCCAACGACATTGGTAGTGACTATTCTCTCTGACCAATCAGTGATCTGCAGTGTTTACACGTCGCATTTAGTATCGGAACCTCCACCGAGGTGGAGGAGCCGTACCATGCAGTGGAAAAGCGCCATTAGTCCCGGCTCGCGATACTTTCCTAACTTGTTCCCCTTTCTCTCACACATTTCATCCTGTCAGATCTTTATTGTCCTATACAATAACAGCAAAATACCAGAAAAATACATAGTAAACAATTAAATATATAAATTATGCATTTATTATAGGTTCCAGGCTTCATTGTGAATGATTAATCAATGCACATTATTATATATCTTTTATCAAAATGTAATAACTTGCCTCTAAGTAAAATGTGAACGTAGTTTCAAGTTGATTGATCTATGAGCCGTAATGAAGGAACCATGCAGAGCAGGTCATGGCCAGTTTCATCAGCCACAATGACACATTCCCTTGAGGATGGGAAACAGCCAGTCAGTTGAGTCACACACTTCAGCTGCGTTTAAACAGCACATCCCATGAAACAGTGAAACAGTGCTTGGCTTAACAGGAAGAAACCAGAGAACAAATTGAATCGAATGTTTTTAGTTCAGAACTATTGCAAGCTAGAATAAAACCTGTCTGTGTTGGGGTTTTTTGTTTCTTTCGGTTAAATTCTTTACGATTGGGTTAAATACATTTGGGGGCATTTGGACTGTTTGGTTGTGTGTTATCATAAATTAGTGGTTTATGCATGAATGAAGAGCTGAAGCCCAATGTAATAGACTAAGCCCTTTTCTTAAATATGTTCAATGAATGTATTTCATGTTTTACCCATGCTCTGTCCTTCAGGAGTCGCAACACATCTGGTTCTCCTCGTCCACGCGCCATGAAGAAAAACCACTTTATTAAGAACATGAGGCAGTATGACACCAGGGGCAGCAGGTGTGTTTATTCACTTCTCTTTGTGGGTTTTGGGGTTGTTAATACCAGTCCAGGGTGTGTATGTGTGTGTTTGTGCCTGTCTTTTCCACACTAGTCATGTTTTCCCCTCTCTGTGCTTCAAAATAAACACCCTGCCTCTCGTCATCATTATCTTCTTAGTTTGGTAGTGATCCATTACACTTGCTTTATGCTGTGCTTATGTTTGATTCATCATGTGAGGACATCATATCTGACAGTTTGTACACAAATACTGAAGACACTGAAGAGGGGAAGTTATTTTTATAAAGGAATGCAAGGGCAATAATAAACTATTTAAAATAAATACTGCAATATTTCATAAAAAAAAAAAAAAGAATTGTCAATTTTAGGTTACAAACATAAGGAAAGACTGGATGGGATGTTTGTTGTTCTCTTGGTTGTTCTCCATGAGATCTGGCCTCGTTCCATCTGAGAAACGGCAGCTATGTTTACTAAAGTCCCATTATAAACTGCCCCAAATAGACAGCGGTCCTTATTTTCCGCTTGTGTTCCCAGGCTTTGGGTTTTCACACACAAATACGCATGTACCTACTCACATTCACAGGGTCACAGACAGGATTGGGGGCGGGCAAAATAAAACCGATAAGATATTTTCCACTGGGTGATCACAGATCCAGATAAGCCTGATGTTCAGTGGCCTCATCTATTGCAGATATGCAGTGTAAAACGGGGGGAGTAAAAATAACTGTTCCCTGTGAGAAACAAAGGGGCACTCTTCCAAAATTCAACATATGTCCAATTATAATGTTATGTTATCTAAAGTCAGATAGCTGAAATTCAAAATTTGTAATTTAAGGGGTATATCCTTTTTTTTTGGGTTCAATATAGTTGGCATTCTTCAATAAAACCTGTTCAAAGTTTATAAAACAATCTGAAATGCTGAATCCTCCATTGGGCCACATTCAAATCTTAAGATGTTTTTTTTTTTTTTTTGTCTTAATGAAGACATTTGTACATGAAAAAATGATGCTTGTTGAAATCTAATAATTCCAAAGATTGATACCTGAGATATAAATGGAAATCCGTCATTGAAATCTCTAGAAAATGATTCAGTTATTTGCACTGACTCATACTCGCTGTTATTTCTGGTGCCGTTTCTCCACAGTCATGTGACCATTGACGAAGGAAGCATCAGAAAAAAAAATCCTCTTGGCTGCTGCGGCAGACCCTCAGTTTCATGCTAACTGCCATTTTACCTCTCTTTCACAATTCTCTGGTTTTAAAATGCAGTCACATGCCCATAGCTAACACAGATACCATCCCACTTCCTGTATGAAAGAAGCGAGAGAGAGAAGTGTACACTGAGGCTGATGGTGCAGGTGTTCTGGCTCTGTGTGTGTGTTGTGGGGACAAAATGTGCCCAGGATGGCAATACCAGAAGTCTTTGTCCTTGTTGGGACATTTGTATGTGTGCATGTGTGTGTGTGTGTGTGCGTTGATGAGACAGAAGTTTATTTTAAAGACATTTGTCATTTGACCCCTCTGGTGTCACAGGTGTTTGTTCCTGATCTGAATGTACTGAGAGATTAGGCCTAGTGTTTCAATTATGTTGTAAAGTGTTAACCACTTGGCCTGTGTGTGTGGATAAAAAGTGTGTAATGTTAACTGGTTTGTGTTCATCACTGCAGGATCGTGCTTATCTGTGCCAAAAGGTCTCTGTGTGCTGCCTTCTCTGTGCTGCCGTATGGAGAGAGCTTCCACATCAGGTACTCACACACACACACATTAAAAATACTTTTTTAAAACTAGAGTAGGCAATTTGAGAGAGGCTAAGCTAGCTTTGAGAGCATGAGATCCCACCCTCCCTTCAGAGCGTCTCCAAAGCCTCGCCTCCTCCAAAATACATGAACGCGCACAGCCAGAGCAGAGTCTGCAAAGCGAGAAGGCGTTAAATTACAGTACCTCATGTCTCAAAGCACATAACATTACAATAAAAATGAATGTAAACAACTTACTTGTACCACCTGACTGCTGCAGATTAATTTCTGCGTTGATAGTGCTGCCTTAGAAATGCATAAATCTGTGTAGAAAGTCACGGGTTGCCGTTACTTAATTATGGTAATTACGACATGGCGTGAACGCAGCATAAGCTTGTAGTTTTGGTTCAGGAGGAACTGTTTTTTTGTGTATATACAGTGGGTACGGAAAATATTCAGACCCCCTTAAATTTTTCACTCTTTGTTATATTGCAGCCATTTGCTAAAATCATTTAAGTTCATTTTTTTTCCTCATTAATGTACACACAGCACCCCATATTGACAGAAAAACACAGAATTGTTGACATTTTTGCAAATTTATTAAAAAAGAAAAACTGAAATATCACATGGTCCTAAGTATTCAGACCCTTTGCTGTGACACTCATATATTTAACTCAGGTGCTGTCCATTTCTTCTGATCATCCTTGAGATGGTTCTACACCATCTACACCTTCATTTGAGTCCAACTGTGTTTGATTATACTGATTGGACTTGATTAGGAAAGCCACACACCTGTCTATATAAGACCTTACAGCTCACAGTGCATGTCAGAGCAAATGAGAATCATGAGGTCAAAGGAACTGCCTGAAGAGCTCAGAGACAGAATTGTGGCAAGGCACAGATCTGGCCATGGTTACAAAAAAATTTCTGCTGCACTTAAGGTTCCTAAGAGCACAGTGGCCTCCATAATCCTTAAATGGAAGACGTTTGGGATGACCAGAACCCTTCCTAGAGCTGGCCGTCCGGCCAAACTGAGCTATCGGGGGAGAAGACCTTGGTGAGAGAGGTAAAGAAGAACCCAAAGATCACTGTGGCTGAGCTCCAGAGATGCAGTCGGGAGATGGGAGAAAGTTGTAGAAAGTCAACCATCACTGCAGCCCTCCACCAGTCGGGGCTTTACGGCAGAGTGGCCCGACGGAAGCCTCTCCTCAGTGCAAGACACATGAAAGCCTGCATGGAGTTTGCCAAGATGGTGAGAAATAAGATTCTCTGGTCTGATGAGACCAAGATAGAACTTTTTGGCCTTAATTCTAAGCGGTATGTGTGGAGAAAACCAGGCACTGCTCATCACCTGTCCAATACAGTCCCAACAGTGAAGCATGGTGGTGGCAGCATCATGCTGTGGGGGTGTTTTTCAGCTGCAGGGACAGGACGACTGGTTGCAATCGAGGGAAAGATGAATGCGGCCAAGTACAGGGATATCCTGGACGAAAACCTTCTCCAGAGTGCTCAGGACCTCAGACTGGGCCGAAGGTTTACCTTCCAACAAGACAATGACCCTAAGCACACAGCTAAAATAACGAAGGAGTGGCTTCACAACAACTCCGTGACTGTTCTTGAATGGCCCAGCCAGAGCCCTGACTTAAACCCAATTGAGCATCTCTGGAGAGACCTAAAAATGGCTGTCCACCAACGTTTACCATCCAACCTGACAGAACTGGAGAGGATCTGCAAGGAGGAATGGCAGAGGATCCCCAAATCCAGGTGTGAAAAACGTGTTGCATCTTTCCCAAAAAGACTCATGGCTGTATTAGATCAAAAGGGTGCTTCTACTAAATACTGAGCAAAGGGTCTGAATACTTAGGACCATGTGATATTTCAGTTTTTCTTTTTCAATAAATCTGCAAAAATGTCAACAATTCTGTGTTTTTCTGTCAATATGGGGTGCTGTGTGTACATTAATGAGGAAAAAAAACCTTAAATTATTTTAGCAAATGGCTGCAATATAACAAAGAGTGAAAAATTTAAGGGGGTCTGAATACTTTCCGTACCCACTGTATATTTAGACCACATGTGTTATTGATTGCTATCAGGATGAGAAGAGAGTTTCAACCAGTATAACAAAAAGTGTTTATGAAAAACATTGCCTACCCTAGTTTTAAATCAAAGGTCAGATTTAGTTATATAGTGTGGTGATAATTTGGGTAGAGTCACTCAATCATGCCTAACATAAAAGTATAAACAAGGCATTGAATCTCTCTTGCAAATTAGCCGTCCTGATGATTTCTGATCTGATATTTGAATAGACTTTGCCACAGATTAGTAACAAAGTACAAACTATTCCTTGCACAAGTCGACTGGCTACCGAGAGAGGTTCTGGTCTGTCCCTCGTGTATGGTTTGATTCAAACTAATTTTTAATTTAATCAAACTAATCTAATCATGCTGATGAATAAATCTAATATCCCACTAAAAAATTTAATATTACTTCTTGTCCAACTCAAAATGATCCAGGAACTGTTTGTAATGTGTAGATATGGCGGGACTTAAACAGTTAGTTCACTTTAAAATAAAAGTTACCCCAAGCTTTACTCACCCTCAAGCCATCCTAGGTGTATATGACTTTCTTCTTTCTGATGAACACAATTGGAGAAATATTAAAAAAAAATCCTGACACATCCGAGCTTTATAATGGCAGTGAACAGGAACAACGAGTATGAAGCTGAAGAAAGTGCATCTATCCATCATAAATGTACTCCACACGGCTCCAGGGGTTAATAAAGGCCTTCTGAAGCGAAGCGATGCATTTGTGTAAGAAACATATCCATATTTAACAAGTTATAAAGTAAAATATCTAGCTTCCGTTATATTTATTAATATAACTCTGATTGTGTTCATCAGAAAGAACAAAGGGTGAGTAAAGCTTGGGGTAATTTTCATTTTAAAGGGTTTTACCAAAAATATTGTTTTTGCTTAGTATATTTGTTAGTTATTTAGTTAGCAGCAGTTATTCACCCTTGATTGACAGGTTTGAAATTTCTATACTAAAATATACTAATAAATTAAAAGAATCATAGATGGAATCATTAAGGATGCAGAATTCTTCATTGGAAAAAAATTGGAATCAAAACCAGAATCGTTCCTTCCTTGTGATTCCCATTCCTAGCCTTCATTTCCATGATACTTGTCCTTGCATGATTATTAAATAGACAGATAAACATAAAGAGATATTTCGAGTTGAATGTGCAGTCAGTTGGGTTCCTCTGCCCTCCTCTGGGGATTCATATGGTGAGATTCAGGGCAAATGGGACAGGAAGGAATTTTTCCCACATCCTTGAACTGGGCCTGGCATGACACGAACCGAGAACACCCTCTCCTTTCCCACCATCTCCATTACAGTTCCAGAAAATCTTGAGTAGAAAAAATGAACCTTGTGAAACTTTCTCTTATCCGCGGAAGTCTTGCTCAACTCGTAGTGGAATTATCTTTTACATTTCCAGTCTCCAGTGTATTTTTCAAGCTGATAATATAACGATAAACCTAAGGTGAAAATGGTTTACAAAAGCATATCACTCCATTGTACCAACACGTCACAGTGTGACCGTCCTTTGTCAGCGTCTCATCTGTCAAAGTTTAATGAGTGTGTAGATGACATGAAGCTGCCCCAAGTTAGCTACATTTTCCTTAAAATAAGAGCGCACATATACCTTTTATGGGGAGTATTTTAACTTCAAGGGTTAGTTCACCCAAAAATGAAATTTCTGTCATTAATTGCTCACCCTCATGTCGTTCCACACCCGTAAGACCTTCATTCATCTTCAGAACACAAATTAAGATATTTTTGATAAAATCCGATGGTTCAGTGAGGCCTCCATAGCCAGCAAGATAATTAACACTTTCAATGCCCAAAGACATATTTAAAACAGTTCATGTGACTACAGTGGTTCAACCTTAATGTTATGAAGCGACGACAATACTTTCAAAATAGAGTAAATCACCTTTTGAAAGTAATTTGACCCTTTAAATAAAGATTGTGTCAATTACATTGTTAAAGCAATAGGTGGCGGCAAGTGACTGTAAAAAACAAAAAAACAAATTGTTATTGAGTCATTCATTCAAGAGATTCGTTCAAAAACGTGAAGTCTTTATGAGTGAGTCATTAAATCATTCATTCAAACTGATTTTTTCAATAATTTATTCAAATTAATTAGATTTTTTTTCTTTTTAAATAAACTGCAGCAATAAACATTTTGTCAGAACCTCTGGTAAAAGACATATTATTTTGTTCAGGTGTCTGTTCGGAGAATCATGATCTCTATTTGAATAAAAAAAAAAAAAAAAATGTGATTCTCGGTTTCTCCTGAATCGTGCAGCTCTAGCTCACTAGCTTTGAAGGACTTTATTTTTAAATAGCCAAGAGATTTAGTGTTAGTCAAAGCAGGTCAGAGGTGGGTGGTATTAGGGAGAGGGGCATTATAGAGATAATTTGATTGGACAGTTTTGTGAGTGCAAGATGATTCATCAATATTTTTGGCTTGTTTTTTAGAAGAGAAAAAAAAATGGAAATTTTGAATTCACATATTAAATAAAATTAGTAACACTTTAATTTAGGGTTCAAAACTAGTTGCTTATTTATTAATGTCTTATTCTGCATGACCTTATTCTACATCCCTTAATCCTACCCAATACCTAAACTTAACAACTACCTTGCTAACTATAAATAAGCAGTAAATTAGGAGTTTATTGAGGCAAAAGTTGTAGTTAATAATGAATACGTGTTCCCTATCCTGAAGTGTTACCAATAAAATAAATTGTCTCGTCTACTATTAGGAGTGCACTAAAATATAGATGAGCAATTAGACAAAACTCTTCATATGCAAACACTTTTGCAGGACTAAAGTGTATTTATAATATTTGTAAAGCTTTCTCACTCTAAAACCAGTCATAATTGGTTTTACATGATCATTGCATGCTTTCTCCGACCGTTGGAATTGAAGAGGTCTGCGTTTCCCAAAAGCATCGTATAGAATCATCGCCACCAGTGATCACCAATGGTTTTTGCTGCTGTACCTTTAAGACTTCAATATGTAAATCACCTCTGTTATGATTAGCTAGCCTAGAAACTATGTAATATTTGCTCTTAATCAGGGTTTCCCAAACTGGAGAAAAGCTAATAATTAATTAAATAATAAAAATGTGAAATTCAAAATAAAACACTTCCTAAAAATTTAATATTTTATTTGTTTACCCTCATGTCATTCATTCAAGTGATTCGTTCAAAAATGCAGATTCATCCAGTAATGAAACAAGTGAAGTCTTTATGAGTGAGTCATTGAATCATTCATTCAAACTGATTTTTTTCAACAATTTATTCAAATTAATTAATTTTTTTTCTTTTTAAATAAACTGCAGCAATAAACATTTTTTATTTGTTTACCCTCATGTCATGTGACTATTATCCCACAGTGAATGAGCAAATGTGTTGTTAAATTATTGGGAATTCAATTACAGTAAATATTTTAGGTCAAAGGGGTTTGACATAAAATAACAAATGCAAGCATCTGTCTTTGTCTCAGTGACCCTCTTCTGGACGCTCAGCGGCGGAGGCACTCATCCGGAGGAATATCCACCACCCTGGAGATGCTTCCCGGGCTGGAGGGGGTGGAGCTGGGCATGTACGGCAGGGTAAGAGCTTGTCATTCTATCCCTGCAACTGTCAATCAGTCAGTCAGGGAATGTCACAGGGCATTGTGCTCAGTGTACCATTCGACCTGCTTAGAATTGACAGGTTTATATCCTCTCATTTGATGCACCCTGGAGGTTAAAAGCGCTGTCAGGATGTTTCAGGCTGACAGACTGCTTGTTATGATCTTATATGTTGTGCAGACGGTGTCATACGCTCAGTTCCTGTACCCCACTAACGCTCTGGACCGCCACAAGCCCTCAGTGGATCTCACTCTACCCCTGCCCTATTCCAGAAACAGCATCCCACGCAGTTTTCCTCCCTCTCGCCTCAACAGCACCGTCGGTCTGGACCTGGGTATGTCACACACACACACTCATACACACAAACTACTACACTTAGACTTGTGAGAACCTCCTATAGACATCTGTTGCTGCAGACTAAGCCTAACCCTACCCAATACATACATATTCTTGGCTTTATTTGGGATTACTTGACCAATTTAGAAAATTTTGTTCTTTTTATTTGTGACCCTGGAGCACAAAACCAGTCATAACTTGCATGGGTATATTTGTAGCAATAGCCAAAATTATCGATTTATTTTTCTTTTATGCAAAAAATCATTAGGATATTAAGTAAAGATCATGTTTCATGAAGGTATTTTGTAAATTTGCTACCGTATATATATAAAAAAAATATTTTTGTGAGTGGATATGCATTGCTAAGGACTTCATTTGGGCAACTTTAAAGACAATTTTCTCAATATTTTGATTTTTTTGCACCCTCAGATTCCAGATTTTCAAATAGTTGTGTCTCAGCCAAATATTGTCCTATCCTAACAAACCATACATCAATGGAAAACTTATTTATTCAGCTTTCAGGTGATGTATAAATCTCAGTTTCAAAAAATTGACCCTAATGACTGGTGTTGTGGTCCAGGGTCACATTTTTGTAATAGTGTATATATATAAGTTAATATTTTTATTCATCAAAGATGCATTAAATTTATCAAAAGAGACAGGCATTTGCAATGTTATAAAAGATTTCTATTTCAAATAAATGCTGTTCTTTTAAACTTTCTCTTCATAAAAGCATCTTGAAACAAATGTATTACGGTTTAATAATCAGAAACAGAAATGTTTCTTGAGCAGCAAATCATCATATTAGAATGATTTCTGAAGGATCATGTGACACTGAAGACTGGAGTAATGATGCTGAAAATAAGACTTTCTCTCTGAAACACAAATTCTACTGAGCCCATAATATAATATATTAGTAGGAACAATGAGGAAACTAATTATTATATCATGCACATGATTTACTTAACACAAGGGAACGAATTCTAATCTCAATTCAGTTTAATTCAAAACGAGTCATATATCAAGTACGGTACATATCAATTTTTCTTACAGAAAAAGTAATTGTAGCTAACCAGTTATGGCCATTTTGGCCACCAGTAGCTATAGACATTGAATGGCTTTCCTTAGGTAAGTGTCACATGAATGTAATGTTAAGCTGTTTTATTGACATCTTTTCGCGGTTGAAATACTGACTGAGCAATTACATGAGACACGATACATTTCAGTAAGTTCTACTATATCTTTCAATAAACCTTCTGATGTTTATTCATGTTTATCTCTTGCAATATTTGGTCCTCACGCATGTAGCAAAATTATACACACTTTTTCTGCTCGGTTCTGTAACCACTTACATCTCAGCCACACTGAAATCTGACAACATCTGTAACTCTTTTCTGTGGCGGATTCCTTTGCTAGTGACCTTTTTTGACTTTGTTAGAGAGAGAGACTGTGTGTGTGTGTGTGTGTGTGTGTGTGTGTGTGTGTGTGTGTGTGTGTGTGTGTGTGTGTGTGTGTCATAACACCTAAAAGCATTTCGACACTAATTCTGGACTCTGGACGTGGTGAAATTCTCTTTCATGCATGTCTAAATGGTGACATGAAATCACATAAGCATGCAACATACATACACACACACTCAGAAAACAAACACACACTTGCACAAAGAAGTGTGTAGTAACTGACAGGAGCTTAATAAAGGTTTTAATGCTATATTATTCACAGAGTGGGTAGGGACATTTCAATCAACTTGGTAGGCATAGTTATTATCACAGTATTTCAGGCACAGATGTGTGTGTGTGTGTGTGTGTGTGTGTGTGTGTGTGTGTGTGTGTGTGTGTGTGTGTGTGTGTGTGTGTGTGTGTGTGTGTGTGTGTGTGTGTGTGTCATAATTACTAATGCTGCTATTCCTGCATTCAAATACTTAGTGAGTGTGTGAGTCATCAACTCAACTTGTTCGGCTCTCTGTATTCTTGTACCTTATTTCTCAAGCCTGCGTTAGCAACACTCGTGTCAGCCAAATTGTTGCTGATTGTCAGTACGAGTGCTGTTTATGTGTGTCATTTTAAAGGGATAGTTCCCCCCAAAATGAAAATTCAGCCATCATTTACTCACCCTGACAGATGACAGATGTTTCATTTTTGGGTGAATCATGCCTTTAATATAGCTCCGCTCAGTCTGTGCAGAAAGATGCATCATTATCTCGAAAACTTGTATACATGCGACATTCAGTTACTGTAAGTTATCTGTGGGTTGATTGGCTCATTTGACAGCTATGTTTTTGTGTGTGTTTATGTTTGTTTTTTCAGGCCTTGAAGACACTGAATATGACCCCAATATGCTCAGTGACCCCCAGTGGCCATGTGGAAAACACAAAAGAGTGCTCATCTTTGCCTCATACATGGTGAGATGGAGATATATATATATACAGGTGTGCTGGTCATATAATTAGAATATCATCAAAAAGTTGATTTATTTCACTAATTCCATTCAAAGAAGTGAAACTTGTATATCATATTCATTCATTACACACAGACTGATATATTTCAAATGTTTATTTCTTTTAATTTTGATGATTATAACTGACAACTAAGGAAAATCCCAAATTCAGTATCTCAGAAAATTAGAATATTGTAAAACGGTTCAATATTGAAGACACCTGGTGCCACACTCTAATCAGCTAATTAACTCAAAACACCTGCAAAGGCCTTTAAATGGTCTCTCAGTCTAGTTCTGTAGGCTACACAATCATGGGGAAGACTGCTGACTTGACGGTTGTCCAAAAGACGACCATTGACACCTTGCACAAGGAGGGCAAGACACAAAAGGTCATTGCAAAAGAGGCTGGCTGTTCACAGAGCTCTGTGTCCAAGCACATTAATAGAGAGGCGAAGGGAAGGAAAAGATGTGGTAGAAAAAAAGTGTACAAGCAATAGGGATAAGCGCACCCTGGAGAGGATTGTGAAACAAAACCCAGATTCAGAAAGAGTGGACTGCAGCTGGAGTCAGAGCTTCAAGAACCACTACGCACAGACGTATGCAAGACATGGGTTTCAGCTGTCGCATTCCTTGTGTCAAGCCACTCTTGAACAACAGACAGCATCAGAAGCGTCTAAAGACAAAAAGGACTGGACTGCTGCTGAGTGGTCCAAAGTTATGTTCTCTGATGAAAGTAAATTTGGCATTTCCTTTGGAAATCAGGGTCTCAGAGTCTGGAGGAAGAGAGGAGAGGCACACAATCCACGTTGCTTGAGGTCCAGTGTAAAGTTTCCACAGTCAGTGATGGTTTGGGGTGCCATGTCATCTGCTGGTGTTGGTCCACTGTGTTTTCGGAGGTCCAAGGTCAACGCAGCCGTATATACCAGGAAGTTTTAGAGCACTTCATGCTTCCTGCTGCAGACCAACTTTATGGAGATGCAGATTTCATTTTCCAACAGGACTTGGCACCTGCACACAGTGCCAAAGCTACCAGTACCTGGTTTAAGGACCATGGTATCCCTGTTCTTAATTGGCCAGCAAACTCGCCTGACCTTAACCCCATAGAAAATCTATGGGGTATTGTGAAGAGGAAGATGCGATATATCAGACCCAACAATGCAGAAGAGCTGAAGGCCACTATCAGAGCAACCTGGGCTCTCATAACACCTGAGCAGTGCCACAGACTGATGGACTCCATGCCACGCCGCATTGCTGCAGTAATTCAGGCAAAAGGAGCCCCAACTAAGTATTGAGTGCTGTACATGCTCATACTTTTCATGTTCATACTTTTTAGTTGGCCAAGATTTCTAAAAATCCTTTCTTTGTATTGGTCTTAAGTAATATTCTAATTTTCTGAGATACTGAATTTGGGATTTTCCTTAGTTGTCAGTTACAATCATCAAAATTAAAAGAAATAAACATTTGAAATATATCAGTCTGTGTGTAATGAATGAATATAATATACAAGTTTCACTTTTTGAATGGAATTAGTGAAATAAATCAACTTTTTGATGATATTCTAATTATATGACCAGCACCTGTATGTGTGTATATATATATATATATATATATATATACATACATACTATAATATTTCATAATATTATATATAAGTTGTGATGTTAATTACATTACAGTAAAACGCTGTTTTTTTTCCCCCTTTTTTAATTTGCATAAATTAAAGGTAGTACAACAAATACAACCATGATGCATACATATTTTGCTCATTTACGAAATATTATTATTTATTCTTCCTACAGTTCAGAGTAATTGCCATAAAAATAATGATACGTTGCAGATTTTGTTTATATTTCTTTGATTTGTTTTTTGTTTTTTAGTTGAATATGAGCTGGACTTTTTAAAAGGTTTTCTGAGAATCATCTCCCTATAACACAACTGCTCAGACATTTAGCTTTCCACAGATGCATGTTTGTGTTTTGAGAAATTTAATGCAGCCCAATTTGGTCTTGTTTCTTGTTTTTGGGCATTAATTTTCCAATCAGACACATATGTAGGGATGAATGGCTGTCTGTGTGATTTAAGCGTCTGTGCTCAAAGCAGGGTGGTCTGATCTACAGACAGGATAAACATAGCTTATCCAGCAGACGTCATTACTGACAGCTGGAATATACTGCTCATACACTGTAATTCTTTGAGATGTTTATTATTATTGCTGAATATCTTGCTAATATGTTAATTCTCAGTATTTCACACTGTGGTTCTCTCACAGACGACAGTAATAGAGTACGTCAAACCGTCAGATCTGAAGAAGGACATGAATGAGACTTTTAAAGAAAAATTCCCCCACATCAAACTCACACTGAGCAAAATCAGAAGGTACACTAATTTTAACTCTTATTTCAATAACTGTTTACATGCACAGGAATATCCCTATGTTCATCAGAATATGGTCATATTGATGTATGCGATTCAACAATATCTAGCGATGGGCTCCAAACTGCATCAAACTGCCAAAGTCACATGACTTCAGTAAATGAGGCTTCGTTATGTCATAAGTGTTTTGAAACTTCAATGGTTCACGTGACTTTGGCAGTTTGATACACGCTCTGAACCACTGATTCGAAACAAAAGATTCGTAAAGCTTCATGAAGCAGTGTTTTGAAATCACTAGATATTGTTGAATAAAGTTGTTATTTTCTTTTTTGGCACACAAAAAGTATTCTCGTCACTTCATAGCATTAAGGTTGAACCACTGTAGTCACATGAACTGATTTAAATATGTCTTTAGTAACTTTCTGGACATTGAAAGAGTCAATGCAGGCCTCACTGAACCATCAGATTTCATCAAAAATATCTTAATTTGTGTTTGTGTAATTAACGACAGAATTTTCATTTTTGAGTGAACTAACCCTTTAAGTGTGTTAAGAAACTTAGACTCTGTTTACACCTGGTATTAAGATGTGTTTTGGTCGTTCGAATCACAAGTAGATGAGGGAGACACATACCCTAATATTTTAATCTGTCTCTCTTGTCCACTTTCAACCACTTCTGTCCTCATTTCTTTGAGAGAAGGGTCAATGGGTGGGTAAATATATGGGCCTTTTCAGATCTTTCAATCTAATGGATGAAATAAGCTTGCACAATTTACATATGAATGCAAAAACAGAAAGAGTGGCTTTCATTTCTGCTCCGACAGCCGTAAGACCACACCGAACTCGGTGAGTGTGTGTTAGAAATGAGTAATGGTGGAGAACATTGTGCTTGATATGATTTTGTCTTCAAACCGAACTTGGGTCTTCAGCTAACAACATTTAAATCCCGTCTGGCTAGCGCACTTTCCATAATGTTTATGTGTTTGGTCAGTAGGAGGAGAGTAGGTGGTTTTTAGTGGCTGTTCAAACACATTCAACCACATTTCAACTACCTTCGGAAGTGGTCGAAAGTGGACAAGCTCAAATTATTTTAGACCCCCTTTACAACTGTATTTAGTGCCAACCAGGTGTAAACAGGGCCATAGTCATGAAAGCATACTCTCCTTAACTACACTAGAGTGGCCTTTGATTTAATTAATATTATACTATCTGCAAGTACAGTTAAAAAAATTATATTTTGAAGAACTGAAGTTCAATACAATTACAATTCTTTTGCTGTCTATTTGATTTCTTCTCTTTATCTCTCCCAACATCTCTGTCATTCCCTCTCTTCATCAGTCTGAAGAGAGAAATCCGTTCAGTGGGAGAGGAGTCTTCCTTGCAGCCAGTCACCATAGCCATGGCATTTGTGTACTTTGAGAAGCTGGTCCTACAGGGACGTCTCAACAAGCAGAACAGGAAGCTGGTGGCGGCCGCGTGCCTCCTACTCGCTGCCAAGATCAGCAGCGACCTGAAGAAACAAGAGGTCAAACAACTGATTGACGTGAGTGATGTTTGACACACACACTTTCCAGTCAACACACACTTCCGTTCAAAGGTTATTTGATCAGAAATACAACAAAAACAGTAATATTGTGAAATGTTATTACAGTTTAAAATAAATGTTTCAATATGTTTTAAGATGCAATTTATTCCTGTGATCAAAGCTGAATTTTCAGCATCATTCCTCCAGTCGTCAGTGTCACATGATCCTTCAGAAATCATTCTGATGATGATGATTTGATGCTCAAGAAACATTTCTGATTATTATCAATGTTGAAAACAGTTGTGCAGCTTAATATTTTTGTGTAAAACGTGATGCATTTTTTCAGGATTCTTTGATGAATAGAAAGTTCAAAAGAACAGCATTCATTTGACATAGAAATGTCTTTACTATCACTGTTGGTCAATTTAAAGGAATAGTTCACTTCAGAATTAAAATTTCCTGATCATTTACTCACCCCCATGTCATCCAAGATGTTCATGTCTTTCTTTCTTAAGTGGAAAATAAATGAAGGTTTTTGAGGAAAACATTCCAGGATTTTTCTCCATATAGTGACTTCAATGGGGTTCAACGGGTTGAAGGTCCAAATGTCAGTTTCAGTGCAGCTTCAAAGAGCTCTACATGATCCCAGACGAGGAATAAGAGTCTTATCTAGAGAAACCATCGGTCATTTTCTAAAAAAAAAAAGTTTATATACTTTTTCACCACAAATGCTCGTCTTGCACTGCTCTGTGATGTGGCATGCATTACGTAATCACGTTGGAAAGGTCACGCGTGACATAGACAGAAGTACCGCGGTAGGGCGAAAAACTCCATCTCATTTTCTCCTCCAACTTCAAAATCATCCGTCATAGTTGTTTTACCTTTTTTTGTAAAGGCTGTTTGACCGTTTCACTTTGTAAACACTGTATCGATACTTCCGCCTGTCACGCGTGACCTTTCCAACATGATTATGTAATGCGTGGAGCATCACAGAGCAGTGCAGGACGAGCATTTGTAGTTAAAAAGTATGTAATTTAGATTTTTTTTTTTTGAAAATGACCGATCATTTCACTAGATTAGACTCTTATTCCTCGTCTGGGATCATGTAGAGCTCTTTGAAGCTGCACTGAAACTGACATTTGGACCTTCAACCCGTTGAACCCCAGTGAAGTCCACTATATGGATGCTTTAATGCATCCCAGCAAATAAAAGTATTATTTTCTTTAAAAAAAAAAAAAAGAAAGAAAGAAAGAAAAAACTTGCTGACCCTAAACTTTTAAACAGCCTTTAATAGAGTAAAATAAATCGTGAGAGAATGCTGTATCGGCCAAGAATTTTCCAATAATTAAAAAAAAAAAAAAAAAAATATATATATATATATATATATATATATATATATATATATATATATATATATATATATATACATACAGTACAGTCCAAAAGTTTAGGAACCACTAAGATTTTTAATGTTTTTAAAAGAAGTTTCGTCTGCTCACCAAGGCTACATTTATTTAATTAAAAATACAGTAAAAAAACAGTAATATTGTGAAATATTATTACAATTTAAAATAACTGTGTACTATTTAAATATATTTGACAAAGTAATTTATTCCTGTGATGCAAAGCTGAATTTTCAGCATCGTTACTCCAGTCTTCAGTGTCACATGATCCTTCAGAAATCATTCGAATATGCTGATTTGCTGCTGTATATGTACTGTATATGCAGATCATGTGCACTATATGTGTCATGGTACAAAATCCACTCACCCTTGTCAAAGTTGTCGACGTTTAATATATATCTATTTGTTTTTTTCTACCCTCAGAAATTGGAGGAAAGGTTCCGGATTAGCCGTCGGGAGCTGATTGCTTTCGAATTCACCATCTTGGTTGCGCTGGAAATGGCACTTTACCTTCCGGAGAGCAAAGTCATGCCCCACTACCGTAGACTGGTGCAGAAGACCTGACGTGTGTAGAGCGGAGGGCTCAGGGCGGTCATGAACATGCAAATGAGATGCATAAAGCAGCCGCGAGTGTGCGACTCTGCGTTCCCGTCATTATAGTTTCAGGTATCAGAGCGAATACACATCAACACGAAGAGCTGACGTCCCAAATGATGCTTTTTATAGCAATCGGGCCAGCGGCATTTGTTTTCATGGCTGTCTGTTTTTGTGACCACCATGGGAATAATGCTGAGGAAAACAGAAGGTTTTTAACTCTCAATCGACAAGGGAAGAGTTTAACTCCTGCTACTTCACTTGTGTGAACTGTATGTGTGCATGCATGTTTTTAACATTCCATATGTATTTACCAAAATAACTTTTATTTAATGTAAACTTCTCCTTTTGTACAGAACCACCTACCATTCACTGTAACACTAAAGCACTTTTTTAAACTATACATTTTTTAAATGTAAACCTTATGCAATAATAATAATAATAATAATAATATAATTAGCACAGATTACATAATATATATGCACTTACTTTAGTAGCGTACTCAGAAAGCGTTATTGAGTGACTAAATCTACCTTGGTATTCAAACTTAATATGTTCATTGTGTTTGGGGCTCCATTTTACTGTGCAGGGTGCTCTATATTAGAGCTGATTTCAAGAAAAGCACATTTTCAGTGCAAGTTTTTTTTATAGAATTAAATTTTAAATTCCACAGAACAAAGAAAGCTCTGATGATGCAACTGAGTTTTATTTTCCTGTGAATTATTCTTTTAAGACTTCATAATGGCATTAATATATATATTGCCACCACAGAAATAAATTATATTTTAAGCTATATTCAAACAGAAAACAGTTATTTGAAATTGTAATACTATTTCATAATATTATTGTGTTTAATCAATTAAATGCATCCATGGTGAGCATATATATATTTTAAATGCACTGTTTATTGATTAACTGCCATACAATATTGTGTTCAGTCTCAGTATTTCATTGACAACTAGTAACCATGCAATATACTGTATCATGAGAATTATCAAAAAAAACAACAAAAAAAACTTGTTACTTGTAGAAATACCAGGCATTGTGTCGGACTTAAACAAGTTTTCATTTCTTCCAGCACCCACAATCTATGCAATATTTTTAGATTATTTTTGTCCCATTTACTCACAAAGCATCACATTCCAAATTCAAAGCACCCATTTCTCACCCACCTGATTTATATTTCAGTGCAGACTGTGACGCTGTGTGAAAAGGTTGTGTGTTAGTAGCCGATTTGCTGCTTTGTCCTTTATAGACTCATGTATTTTACATACTGTAGTCTCAATCAATACATCCTTGTGTTTACTTACATGATGTTCTGGTAATGTTGTCTACTATCTTATATTTTCCTATGTATATGTATTTTTGAAATGAGACATTATTTTCCAGAAATGTTATTTTTTTTCTCCTCCTTATCCAGATATTGTGCTAAGCGAGACATTTGCACTTTTTAAAGCAGCATGTATGCTATGGTGCCATCTAGAGGAAGCGATTTACAATCACATGTTGTTAGAAAGTGGATTTTGCTACATAACAAGCATCCTGCTCATTTACTCAGGAGATACGTAAATCAGTAGTTTGGACAGTTTTCCAGGTTTTGTTACTTTGTTAGCATGTGTGCTGAATTTTGTGACAGAGAGCCCCAGAACAAACTAAGAGAGCAGGTATTCATGGATATGAAATCTAAAAAAATCACATTTACACACATTCATTTAAAGTGCCTAGGAATTTTTGTAATGAATAATTTGGTAAAGAGAGGAAATGGAAGTAAAAGCAATTTTATTTAGTTTATTTACACTGTGATATTTTTATAGTCTCCGATGATGAAAGGCAAAACCTACGGTGGCTGAGAGAGCTCAATGCACTGCAACTGAAGAAAACACATGCACTCCAGCAAATTAAGAAAACCTCTTCATCAGTTTGACAACACATGTGCTGCAAAACTGAAAATGCAACCAACTAATTTGCTGGTGTTTTTTTTTTTTTCTTTCTATTTTCATGTGTTTTGTTCAGTTGTTCTCTCTTGGCCACCGCACAAAACAGTAATTACACCAACTGTATTTTTTTTGTTTTTGTCAAGATTTTGACAAAACATCCGTCACTGGACAGATCATATTCTAAGAGATCATTATTATTTTTATTTTTGCATGGCATCATCAGGATATTTAATCTGCTCATTATGATAATATTCCAGCTCAGACCGTTTCAGCTGTAGCCAATCAATGAGTCGTTCAGTGTTTGATAAGCGTTATATCTCCATTGGATGTTTCAGTTGTGCCGTCGAAAGGTCATGATTTCAAAGGTCAGAGGTGAAGGAGAATGAATCCTCAAGAGAAAAGAAAACAGATAGCACAAAATGCATTTCCTCTGATCTCTTCCATGGAGTCAAACAGATTTAGCTAATCTTCCATTCATGAATTACGATAGGAAGCCTGGGAAGGACGCCAGCAGCAGATAAGAGATACGTTGTATTGTAGCGCTGCTGAAATCATGTGAGTATTTTTCCTCTGCTGAGGTAGAGATGTAACTTCTCTCACTGATGTCTTGTAAACTAGCACCTTGAGTACAGCCATCTTTTTATGTGCTTCTTTGCTATGCTTTCTCTGATCATACCTGTTATTTCTATATGTATTTACAGGTGACAATGTGTATGAAGAATTTTATTTGTCTGTTAATTGTCATAATTGTTGAGTTGTCCTGCACTTTCATAAATATATTTTGTAAAATCACTGACAACTTGTGCAAGTGACTTATTTATATTTCTGGATATTGTTAGAACAGAAAGATCATCATTCTTCTGTTCTTTTAATATCACAACAAATACAAGTACTTTTCTTTCCACCACTTACAGATACATAAAATATAGTTACAAAAAAGTGTGTAGGCTGAATGAATCCATAACCAGAAGTTCCTTCACCTAGAACGATAGTCCTTTATTGGTCATTAAAAATTATTAAACGTCTTAATACATTACATATAATTTTTTATTATTATGAAATAATTGTGTTTTGATATAAATGCAACTACTCTAAACTAATATATGTATATATATACAGTACAGTCCAAAAGTTTGGAACCACTAAGATTTTTAATGTTTTTAAAAGAAGTTTCGTCTGCTCACCAAGGCTACATTTATTTAATTAAAAATACAGTAAAAACAGTAATATTGTGAAATATTATTACAATTTAAAATAACTGTTTTCTATTTGAATATATTTCACAATGTAATTTATTCCTGTGATGCAAAGCTGAATTTTCAGCATCATTACTCTTCAGTGTCACATGATCCTTCAGAAATCATTCTAATATGCTGATTTGCTGCTCAAGAAACATTTAATGTGTACAATTGTACAAAATATTTGTGTACAATATTTTTTTTCAGGATTATTTGAAGAATAGAAAGTTCAAAAGAACAGTGTTTATCTGAAATCTAATCTTTTGTAACATTATAAATGTCTTTACTGCCACTTTTGATTGATTTAATGCATCCTTGCTGAATAAAAGTATTCATTTCTTTAATTTCTTTTCAAAAAAATAAAAATAAAAATTCTTACTGACCCCAAACTTTTGAACGGTAGTGTATAATGCTACAGAAGCTTTGTATTTCAGATAAATGCTGTTCTTTTGAACTTTCTATTCATCAAGGAATCCTGAAAAAAAAAGTACACAACTGTTTTCAACATTGAAAATAATCATAAATGTTTATTGAGCAGCAAATCAGCATATTAGAATGATTTCTGAAGGATCATGTGACACTGAAGACTGGAGTAACGATGCTGAAAATTCAGCTTTGCATCACAGGAATAAATTACTTTGTCAAATATATTTAAATAGTACACAGTTATTTTAAATTGTAATAATATTTCACAATATTACTGTTTTTTACTGTATTTTTAATTAAATAAATGTAGCCTTGGTAAGCAGATGAAACTTCTTTTAAAAACATTAAAAATCTTAGTGGTTCCAAACTTTTGGACTGTACTGTACTGTGTATATATATATATGTGGGGGTGTGTGTGTATGTATGTATGTATGTACACACACACACAGTACTGTGCAAAAGTCTTAGACACGTCAGTATTTTGACCCCCAAAAAATGTTTTTAAGCCAGTTATTTATATCTTTTGCTGTAGTGTATCAGTAGGAAATATCGGTTCACATTTCCGAACATTCATTTTTGTAATAATCCAGTGAGATTTTTGAATACACAATAAGTCTGACAACAGCCGGTGCTCCACACACATCAAATCTGTCTGTGATTACATGAAGAAACAGATGAAACTGAGACAAACTAAATCCAGAAGAACTGTGGACATGTCTCAAAGATGCTTGAAGAAACTGACCTTGAAGAACGTGCTTTTGCACAGTAGTGTGTGCATGGTGTTTCCTCCTAAGGCATAAATCACAAATATTACAAAATGTGACATTAAAGGGTTAGTTCACCCAAAAATGAAAATTCTGTCATTAATTACTCACCCTCATGTCGTTCCACACCCGTAAGACCTTCGTTCATCTTCAGAACACAAATTAAGATATTTTTGATGAAATTAAATCCGATGACAGTGGTTCAACCTTAATATTATAAAGTGGCGAGAATACTTTTTTGTGTGCCAAAAAACAAAAATAACGACTTTTAAACAATATCTAGTGATGGCTGATTTCAAAACACTACTTCGTGAAGCTTTACGAGTCCTTTATTTCGAATCAGTGGTTCGGATTGCGTAAAAAACTGCCAAACTGCTGAAATCACGTGACTTTGGTGTTCCGAACCACTGATTCACAACAAAAGATTCGTAAAGCTTCACGAAGCAGTGTTTTGAAATCAGCCATCACTAGATATTGTTGAAAAGTCGTTATTTTGTTTTTTTTTGGTGCACAAAAAGTATTCTTGTCTCTTCATAACATTAAGGTTCACCACTGTACTGACATGAACTGTTTTAAATATGTCTTTAGTAGCTTTCTGGATCTTGAGAGGTTCAGTGACATTGCTGGCAATAGAGGCCTCACTGAGCCATCGGATTTCATCAGAAATATTGTAATGACTGAGACAAAGCAGACACAATTTTTAGTTGTATTTTAAAAGAAATGTTTAAAACTCACTCTGGGCTCTGTCCCCATTCTCTATCCCCCAAGAAGAGACTGAAGCTGGGTTTTATTGCCAAAAACTATGTGGCCACAGTGGGAAAGCAGGGGCCATAGTCCCCAAAACAGACTTTCCTGCATTAATTTATAGATGAACGGATCTATCATTGAAACATATGATTATGACTGTTTTGTGCAGCATCTTCTGTATGGTATTTGTTTTATGTATATTTTATGATAAGAACCAATGGTTAAAGTAAACTAACTTATACCAAGTTTGGTGTCTATGAGTTTGTATTTTAAAGATTTAAATGTGTAGGAACAAATCAGCTCAAATGAAATAATTAATTTATAGGGAATTATAAAGAGTCACTTAGTTTACGACCGAGCAACTAAATTGTCCAGCGTTCATTTGCTCGGGCCGTAATAAGCTCTTGTAGCGGATATGAATATCCAACTATCGTGAAAACACTATTTAGTAGCACGGTAACTTTAAGATCAATATCTTAAGACATTAAATGTACAAGCACATAAAACAAGACACTTCTTTTAAAAATCTACAACTTTATTGATTATTCTAACACATAAACAAATCTAACACAAACACACACACACAAACATTCATACATGTTGCAGAAAGAAAGGAAATGAGAGAGAAATAGATTTAAGAGAGAGTGAAATGATGAGCATTTCTAGCAAAATATGCATGTCGAGTTAATTTCAGATTTCACACATCAGCCTGCCTCTAACTCGAAAAAGGACTTAGTCAACCACGGACACAAGGATCAACTCAAAAAAAAATGGCTTTACTTCCAGTCTTCAATAAACTTCTTACAGTCCTACTTGTATTGCAGTGTGTTGATTTTTTACATCCATTCACATCCAACAACAATTATCCAACAGATGGAATTTAGTTTGGTCCGATTGTAGTTAGTTTAATTGAAGGTAGATATTTTTGCAGTTTGGGATCAAATTAGGTTGATAACCTTTAAGAAAACAGAATAATATACTAAATTATAATAATATACTTAACATCTAATGCACTGTAACAAGTACACACAATATGAACACTTAGTACACTTAATAGTACACATTGTAACTGTATGCACACTAATTCAATATTATTATATACAATATGAATCAGCAAACTTCTGTTACACCATAAACTGTCTCTTCAATACACAAGAAGATATTTATCTAAATATAAATAAACATATATAGGCTAACATTTAGCTCGCTAAACACTTTTCATCCTACCATCAGCATCTCGGGTTGACTCATCACTGACGTGCTTTCCGCTATTTCCGTCTTCTTTCGCTCACAACTCTCTTTAGATGCGGCAAGCTTTTCTTCTAGAAGACACTTGTGCGACAGGACACTCACTGCGTCGCAATTCTTTTAGGATGACTGGTTTTTAAAGTCTTTCCGTGCACTCCGTTTTCAGCACGCGCGCCTCACGAGCTCTCTTCTCCTCCGCGCCTCGTCAGCTGCTTCCGATGATGTTCGCCGATTTCCATAACTTTTCCTCTGATGCAACAGATTCGCCATTCAAAATGTCTCTCCATTCACCCGAGATAAATCTCCAAATTCACTTAAATTACACCCAAGTCATTTCTGACTTTACACCTCCCACTTGACATCTTTGGTTCTTGAATCCAAGATGTCACACTCAACACTTTTCTTCCACATTCTTGAATTGTTCCTCCACTGGGATCAGTACGACTAACCGCCTGACATCTCTATGAAGAACGGTTGATAGGATTTTGGTGCTTTCACTTTTAGTGATTTTCCTTGTGTCTGTCTTCTCAAGACCCGAGCAGAAGACTGGATGACTCGAGAAAACTCTGACGTCAACATCTCTCACAATACCTTTAGGATCAGCATTCACCTTTATGACTCTGCCTAACTTGTATTGGCTCCTCAAAGCATTCTGGTCCGCGACCCAGACAATGTCTCCTACGGCGACATTCCTTTCTCTTGTATGCCACTTACTCCTTATGAACAGGTTTGGTCCTGCCAGCTGGCTCCACCTTTTCCAGAACTTATTGATTTCTCCTTGGATGACCCTCAGCCTTTTGTACGGGTATCCTTCGAAATCAAAATCGCATGGATCTCCTCTTGGGCTTGCTCTTCCCAATAAAAGAGAGTTCGGTGTAATGTACTCGAGACAATACTCACGGCTTTGTGTTCGTGCGTCTATGGGCCTTTCATTCGCCAAGTTTGCTGCCATACACAAGAAAGTCTGGAATTCTCCCCACGTGAAGACACCTTCACCCCCCAGGTTATGAAGAGATCTCTTTACCACACGAACAGCAGCTTCAGCTGCCCCATTCCTATGGGGTGAATTCGCTGGATGAAACTTCCAGGACCACTCGGTCCCATGTCTCCCGGCTTCCTCTTCAAGTCCTGGTTTCTCTACTCTTCCTAGAAACTCATAGAGATCTTTCAGGGCGGACTGTGCTCCCACGAAGTTTGAGCCTGGATCTGACCACACTTTTTTGGGATGTCCCCTTAAGGCTGTGAACCTCTTATAAGACAACAAGAAACCTTCAGTGGATTGATCACCCACAACATCTGCGTGAATAGCCCTTGAAGCCATGCAACAATACACAATCCCCCAGACCTTCATTCGCACTCTTTTCTTCACTTCATCCTTCACCTCATAGGGACCGAAAAGATCTACTGTGACGAATTCAAAGGGTGCAGCTGGTCCAATTCTTTCAGGCGGGAGATCACTCATGATCTGCTTGCACCTCTTTGCTCGTGCTTTCCTGCAGATTACGCAACTTTCTACGACTCTTTTGGCCAACCTCCGTCCTTTTACTACCCAAGCTACTTTTCTCATCCTCAGAAGAGTCCCGGCAATTTCCTCATGGTTGGCTTCATGAGCTTCATGAGCCAGTAGCAATGATACTCTTGCTTCCATGGGTAATATTGGAACAGTGTTCCTCTCCTTTCCAAAGGCTTCATATCTTCCACCGCATACAAGAAGTCCGTTGTTTTCTTCTTTGAATACAGCCAGTCTGCAGAGTGTGGTCAAAGGAAATGTTGTGCTCTTTTGAGCTGCTAGAAAGAGTGCCTTCAAAACATCCTCTCTTTCTTTCACCGTCAGCACACGCTCACCGACTGGATTTTGTTTTCCATACATTGAACCTCTGTTCCTTGACTCAAGCCATTTCCTCACACTGCGCCACACCCAGCCAATGACTCTTATCAACCTGGACAGACTACTGAACTTCTCAATGTCCACCAATCCTTCGGTGACCAGCTTGCTCAGCATTTCCAGTCGAGATGACTCATCAGCTACTGATACTTCCTTTATCTGACCTCGAGTCACCGCAGCTGAGAAGACTTTCCTCTGGAGCTTGTTGACTCTTTCTCTAGCATCATCAGCGATTTCAGCTGCTGATCTTTTGGGCCACTCCTCCACTGACCTCTTAAGGAATTCCGGTCCATTCTGCCAGATGGAATCTTCGTCAAGATCTTTAGGGCTCGCCCCTCGCGTGATGATATCTGCGATGTTCAGATCCCCAGGAATCCACCACCAGTCACTGGATGCTCCTGTCTTCTGAATCTCTCCGATCCTATTCGCGAAGAAAGTTTGGTATCCATAGCTATCACGCTGGATAGCTCCCAGTACCGTTTGACTATCCACAAGATGGAACCACTTCTCTACTTCAATCCGTCCATGCTTTTCGAAATACTTTCTAAGACGTGTTGCAAAGACTGCACCACAGATTTCAGCCTTAATGGGATCACCCTTCAATTCTAGTGGTGTTAGTTTGGCTTTAGACTCAACCAATCTAACAACCACTCCTTGGCTTGAATTCCACCTGAGATATAATACTGCACCATAAGTTTTGTCACTCCCATCCGAGAACGTGACTCCCCATGGCTTTCCTTTCCAGTCTGCAGGCGTAAGACTTCTGTGGAACTTGACTTTCTGGAGTCGCACATACTCCTCAAATAACTCGATAGCTTCTCCTCGAATTCCTTCTGAGAGCCCCGTGTCCCATGTATGCCTCGTTAGACCTCCGCCTCCAGCTTCCTGGAATGCTTTTCTGACGAGAATCGTACCCTTTTGTTTAGCTGGTGTGATGAGGCCAATTGGGTCATAGAGTCCTGCTACCTGACTCAATAGGTGTCTTCTGGTCAAAGGATTTGGTGTCTTCAGCCTGACTTCCTCTTCAAGGAGATCCTGCTCCGTCCTCAACTTCTTTTTCCTTTTGGAAAAATTAACAGAAGTCATGATATACAACCTATCCTCCTCTGCTAGGTATCCAACTCCCAGGGCCTTATCATCCCCTTCACCCAGCTGGTTAGGAAGTATGATGGTTTTCTCAGGAAACGCTTTGTTTACCCTTTCAGATCCAGACCTCCCACTTTGACCAGACCAGACCCATGCCTTGAGCGAGAATCCACCTGCTTTCAGGATTTCTTCAATTCCCTTCACTATCTCTACCAGTTTCCTCTGATCATTATGAGATGTGAGGATGTCATCAACGTAACTGTCTTCTTCGAGAACTCTTCGCTCCTCCCTCAGGTGAGCAAAGGCTGCCAGACCAGCTGTCTCCCGCATCGCCAGCTGTGCGATACACCCAGCCGGACGATCTCCAATATTAACTCTGGTTATGGCGTATTCCTCTATTTCTCCCTCTGGTGTATCCCTCCAGAGAAATCTATGGAGGTGCATTTCTTGTTCTTCAAGCCATACTGAATTATACATCTTTTTGATGTCTCCCAATGCTCCGAACACTCCTTTTCTGAACCTAAGCAAGACGGCTCGGATAGGATTCAACACATCAGGCCCTTTCAGCAGGAGGTCGTTCATACTCAGCCCCTTAAATTTCTGGCTGCTATTCCACACCAGACGCACAGGCGTGGTGACTGAATGTGGGTTTGGTGCTACTAGGTGACTTACGTACCAAATTGGACCTTTCCACTTATCAAGTGCATCTTTTGTAAGCTTTACTGCTGCACCTCTCTCAACCATATCGTGGACTTGAGCAGTGTAGACTTTCTTCCACTCAGGCACTTTCCCAAGTTGCTTTTCCGTTCTCAGGAAAGTCGACTCCACTCCACTTCGGTTATACGGAAGAGAGGAAGGCTCTTGGATCCATGGGTACCTTGCGTCCCAGTGAGGTTGATCGCTGTGAGAATCCGCTTGCACATAAGTAAGACCCTTTCTTATGATCTCCAGCTCTTTCTCCTCTGCCAGAGTCATCTCTTTTCCCCCTGGCTGACAGTTCCCGCAGCGGCAGCCTCCGCACTTTGGCTCACATGCAGCTCCGATACTATCCCAGCTCCACCACTGAAGAAACTCTCTGCCACTTGCAAGTGTGCTTCCTACATTAGCACAGGCCATTTTGTTTCCTTTAGGGGCCCTGGAGATGTGCATTGGATCACTTTCTCTGAGAACTTCCTTGTACCTGACCGCAGCAGTCCTCATAGAACGTGCAAAGTGTGTCTTCGACTCGTGGGCTGTCATGTTTACTGCCTCAAACAAGTCCGGATGAGCTCCACCCACCATCTTTCCAAGCGGGCTGTCCCATAGAACAAGGTCTCCTACAATTTTCACCCTTTGCGGTGCAAGTTTTCCTTCCCGATGACTAAGAAGAAGTTCTATTTTTTCAGGCCTCCTTAGCTCTGCCAAGTCTACTTCTGGGAAGAACCTTTTCAGTCGCTCTGGACTAACACTCATGTGCACTCTTGCGATTTCTTCCAGACCGTAACAGACTAACTGGTGAGCCCTTTCTGTTCCCACTGGTGTTCTCACTCGAATTCGGAGGAGATACCTCTTGGTTCTCACATGGATAGCCATCTTCCCCACTCCATGAACAACCAGGTTGATTTCTTCACCACTCAATCTAAGCCTGTCGGCAGCTTCATGAGTTATGTAGTTTGTATCGGACGCCAGGTCGATTAGGGTACCGATTTTCTGTCCTGTGTTGGTCGTCACTTCTTTGAGCATCATGATAACTGGTAGCTCTTGGAGTCCATTTTCCTCCAACAGGCCCAACTTCTTGCTTTTGGATCTTTCCATCCTAGCACTGTTGGTAAATGCTTTTTTACACTTTTCTGCCACCTCAGGGGAAAGTTCAGAGAGGAACTCCTCTTGTTCTGCTGTTAATTGGCTTCCCTTCTTCCCCTCTCTGAGGGTGACTCTACCTTTATACTCAGGCTTGGTCTCCCCTCTAGGACAGATGAGGTAGTGATGCTCTACAGAGGATCCACTTCTACAATCCTTACGCCTGCATAGAAATGCGTCCCTACACTTGCTGTCATCTTCATGATGTCCCAGGCACTTCCTGCACACTCCAAGCTTTCTCAGGATCACCTTCTTCTCAGCCAGCTCCAGTTCCTTGAACTTCCTGCAGAAGAAGATTTTCCCCTTGTGCTTCTCAGACCCACACACAATGCAGAGACTTTCAGACGGCACTGTTTTTGTTGATTTAGTGAATGCATGACTTCTTTCTGGCTTTCTTTCTTGCCTTTCCACTTTCTCTGTGACTCTGAGCTGCTCCAGTCTCTCAAGGATCCCTTCCTCCTTCTTCAAGAACTCAAGAAGCTTGTCGAAGTGGTTTTCAGATGTAACATTACTTTCAGGAGCCGACATCAGAGCAAGCCAGTCCCTTTTCATGAACTCAGGAAGTTTACTTTCTATGGATTTGACCACAAGAGGGTTTTTTATGGCCCCTGTGTCTCCAAGATCAGTGAGATCCACTAAAGCCTTCTCCACTGTTTGGATGAGTTCAATCACTCTGCGTGGCTGGTTTCCTCTCATCACAGGAAGTCTTTCTAGCTCCTCCACAATCTCCATTGTGATTGCATACTTGTTTCCATAACGATTTGTTAGAACCCTGAATACATCTTCAGCGGTGTTGTAGGAGGACAGTCTGAGGTCTTTCACAATCCTATCATCTATACTATCCAGCAATTGAATCTTTTTGACTTCTACAGACCCAGAAGGTTCCCCTTGTTGTTGAAGGCTTTCCCAGTCTTTTCTCCAGCGATAGAAGTCTCTTTTGCTTCCGTTGAACATGGGCAAACTTGCTGGTCTCAATTTTACAATTGGTGTGGCTTGAGCTATAAATGGCGTTGCGCTTGGCATCGTTCCTACGATGGGATTTATGCCTGATGCATCTTCTGCAGCCCTCCGCGCTCTAGCGAACTCACCTTTCCTTGCTTCAAGGTCGTTGCTGTTTTCCTTCAACCTGCGTGCACGTCCCTCCAAAACTTTCCTTTCACCATCAGGGGTCCATCTCTCCCAGTTTGATAAAGCTCTTATCGCCTCCTTAACAAGTTTTGTGAGGAAGTCAATTTGCACTTCATAGTTTTCATAATCGTTGCCGTCAACAGCCATACTTGCTACTCGATCGCAGGCTTTCTCCGCCGCAGAGATTGCATCAGTCACTTCGTGCAGTCCATATCTTGACCAAAGATTATCTTGAACAATTCTTTCAACTTCATTAAACTTTGCATCGCACTCACTTGCAGTCTTTCTAATGTCTGCTTCCTGCTGCATTGAAAGAACTACCTCCTCGTCTTTGCTCTCATCAGCTTCCATATCGGCAAGAAGGCCAGTTCTGTAATCATCGTTAATCTCAAAAACCCTCCTTGCAACGAAGTGAGAGCTTCTTGAACTCCTCCTTAAGCTCCTCCTCCATTAGCCTGTGAGCTTCTCTGCTAAGGAAGTTAATTTGTCTAGTGAAACTGATTTTTGCAGCAGTCCTTTCTTTTTTAAGCTGCTCAATTGGTTTTCCCACTGCTTCTTCAGCCATTTTCTACTTATCCACCTGACACTTCCACAGCAGCAACAACGTTCAGGTTATTCACTTTCCTGCTCCAATGACACACTGTCTTGAGCTTGGCCGTCCTGCCCTGCCACGAATGTGAAAACCACTGCTGTTATGCTGATCGTCAACTGTGTTAGCAAGTTGTGGCTGTCCCAGTGGTTATCAACTGTCGAGTTAATTTCAGATTTCACACATCAGCCTGCCTCTAACTCGAAAAAGGACTTAGTCAACCACGGACACAAGGATCAACTCAAAAAAAAATGGCTTTACTTCCAGTCTTCAATAAACTTCTTACAGTCCTACTTGTATTGCAGTGTGTTGATTTTTTACATCCATTCACATCCAACAACAATTATCCAACAGATGGAATTTAGTTTGGTCCGATTGTAGTTAGTTTAATTGAAGGTAGATATTTTTGCAGTTTGGGATCAAATTAGGTTGATAACCTTTAAGAAAACAGAATAATATACTAAATTATAATAATATACTTAACATCTAATGCACTGTAACAAGTACACACAATATGAACACTTAGTACACTTAATAGTACACATTGTAACTGTATGCACACTAATTCAATATTATTATATACAATATGAATCAGCAAACTTCTGTTACACCATAAACTGTCTCTTCAATACACAAGAAGATATTTATCTAAATATAAATAAACATATATAGGCTAACATTTAGCTCGCTAAACACTTTTCATCCTACCATCAGCATCTCGGGTTGACTCATCACTGACGTGCTTTCCGCTATTTCCGTCTTCTTTCGCTCACAACTCTCTTTAGATGCGGCAAGCTTTTCTTCTAGAAGACACTTGTGCGACAGGACACTCACTGCGTCGCAATTCTTTTAGGATGACTGGTTTTTAAAGTCTTTCCGTGCACTCCGTTTTCAGCACGCGCGCCTCACGAGCTCTCTTCTCCTCCGCGCCTCGTCAGCTGCTTCCGATGATGTTCGCCGATTTCCATAACTTTTTCTCTGATGCAACAGATTCGCCATTCAAAATGTCTCTCCATTCACCCGAGATAAATCTCCAAATTCACTTAAATTACACCCAAGTCATTTCTGACTTTACAATGCAAAGATTTAAGAGAGAGTGAAATGATGAGCATTTCTAGCAAAATAGCATATATTGTCGAGTTAATTTCAGATTTCACACATCAGCCTGCCTCTAACTCGAAAAAGGACTTAGTCAACCACGGACACAAGGATCAACTCAAAAAAAAATGGCTTTACTTCCAGTCTTCAATAAACTTCTTACAGTCCTACTTGTATTGCAGTGTGTTGATTTTTTACATCCATTCACATCCAACAACAATTATCCAACAGATGGAATTTAGTTTGGTCCGATTGTAGTTAGTTTAATTGAAGGTAGATATTTTTGCAGTTTGGGATCAAATTAGGTTGATAACCTTTAAGAAAACAGAATAATATACTAAATTATAATAATATACTTAACATCTAATGCACTGTAACAAGTACACACAATATGAACACTTAGTACACTTAATAGTACACATTGTAACTGTATGCACACTAATTCAATATTATTATATACAATATGAATCAGCAAACTTCTGTTACACCATAAACTGTCTCTTCAATACACAAGAAGATATTTATCTAAATATAAATAAACATATATAGGCTAACATTTAGCTCGCTAAACACTTTTCATCCTACCATCAGCATCTCGGGTTGACTCATCACTGACGTGCTTTCCGCTATTTCCGTCTTCTTTCGCTCACAACTCTCTTTAGATGCGGCAAGCTTTTCTTCTAGAAGACACTTGTGCGACAGGACACTCACTGCGTCGCAATTCTTTTAGGATGACTGGTTTTTAAAGTCTTTCCGTGCACTCCGTTTTCAGCACGCGCGCCTCACGAGCTCTCTTCTCCTCCGCGCCTCGTCAGCTGCTTCCGATGATGTTCGCCGATTTCCATAACTTTTTCTCTGATGCAACAGATTCGCCATTCAAAATGTCTCTCCATTCACCCGAGATAAATCTCCAAATTCACTTAAATTACACCCAAGTCATTTCTGACTTTACACCTCCCACTTGACATCTTTGGTTCTTGAATCCAAGATGTCACACTCAACACTTTTCTTCCACATTCTTGAATTGTTCCTCCACTGGGATCAGTACGACTAACCGCCTGACATCTCTATGAAGAACGGTTGATAGGATTTTGGTGCTTTCACTTTTAGTGATTTTCCTTGTGTCTGTCTTCTCAAGACCCGAGCAGAAGACTGGATGACTCGAGAAAACTCTGACGTCAACATCTCTCACAATACCTTTAGGATCAGCATTCACCTTTATGACTCTGCCTAACTTGTATTGGCTCCTCAAAGCATTCTGGTCCGCGACCCAGACAATGTCTCCTACGGCGACATTCCTTTCTCTTGTATGCCACTTACTCCTTATGAACAGGTTTGGTCCTGCCAGCTGGCTCCACCTTTTCCAGAACTTATTGATTTCTCCTTGGATGACCCTCAGCCTTTTGTACGGGTATCCTTCGAAATCAAAATCGCATGGATCTCCTCTTGGGCTTGCTCTTCCCAATAAAAGAGAGTTCGGTGTAATGTACTCGAGACAATACTCACGGCTTTGTGTTCGTGCGTCTATGGGCCTTTCATTCGCCAAGTTTGCTGCCATACACAAGAAAGTCTGGAATTCTCCCCACGTGAAGACACCTTCACCCCCCAGGTTATGAAGAGATCTCTTTACCACACGAACAGCAGCTTCAGCTGCCCCATTCCTATGGGGTGAATTCGCTGGATGAAACTTCCAGGACCACTCGGTCCCATGTCTCCCGGCTTCCTCTTCAAGTCCTGGTTTCTCTACTCTTCCTAGAAACTCATAGAGATCTTTCAGGGCGGACTGTGCTCCCACGAAGTTTGAGCCTGGATCTGACCACACTTTTTTGGGATGTCCCCTTAAGGCTGTGAACCTCTTATAAGACAACAAGAAACCTTCAGTGGATTGATCACCCACAACATCTGCGTGAATAGCCCTTGAAGCCATGCAACAATACACAATCCCCCAGACCTTCATTCGCACTCTTTTCTTCACTTCATCCTTCACCTCATAGGGACCGAAAAGATCTACTGTGACGAATTCAAAGGGTGCAGCTGGTCCAATTCTTTCAGGCGGGAGATCACTCATGATCTGCTTGCACCTCTTTGCTCGTGCTTTCCTGCAGATTACGCAACTTTCTACGACTCTTTTGGCCAACCTCCGTCCTTTTACTACCCAAGCTACTTTTCTCATCCTCAGAAGAGTCCCGGCAATTTCCTCATGGTTGGCTTCATGAGCTTCATGAGCCAGTAGCAATGATACTCTTGCTTCCATGGGTAATATTGGAACAGTGTTCCTCTCCTTTCCAAAGGCTTCATATCTTCCACCGCATACAAGAAGTCCGTTGTTTTCTTCTTTGAATACAGCCAGTCTGCAGAGTGTGGTCAAAGGAAATGTTGTGCTCTTTTGAGCTGCTAGAAAGAGTGCCTTCAAAACATCCTCTCTTTCTTTCACCGTCAGCACACGCTCACCGACTGGATTTTGTTTTCCATACATTGAACCTCTGTTCCTTGACTCAAGCCATTTCCTCACACTGCGCCACACCCAGCCAATGACTCTTATCAACCTGGACAGACTACTGAACTTCTCAATGTCCACCAATCCTTCGGTGACCAGCTTGCTCAGCATTTCCAGTCGAGATGACTCATCAGCTACTGATACTTCCTTTATCTGACCTCGAGTCACCGCAGCTGAGAAGACTTTCCTCTGGAGCTTGTTGACTCTTTCTCTAGCATCATCAGCGATTTCAGCTGCTGATCTTTTGGGCCACTCCTCCACTGACCTCTTAAGGAATTCCGGTCCATTCTGCCAGATGGAATCTTCGTCAAGATCTTTAGGGCTCGCCCCTCGCGTGATGATATCTGCGATGTTCAGATCCCCAGGAATCCACCACCAGTCACTGGATGCTCCTGTCTTCTGAATCTCTCCGATCCTATTCGCGAAGAAAGTTTGGTATCCATAGCTATCACGCTGGATAGCTCCCAGTACCGTTTGACTATCCACAAGATGGAACCACTTCTCTACTTCAATCCGTCCATGCTTTTCGAAATACTTTCTAAGACGTGTTGCAAAGACTGCACCACAGATTTCAGCCTTAATGGGATCACCCTTCAATTCTAGTGGTGTTAGTTTGGCTTTAGACTCAACCAATCTAACAACCACTCCTTGGCTTGAATTCCACCTGAGATATAATACTGCACCATAAGTTTTGTCACTCCCATCCGAGAACGTGACTCCCCATGGCTTTCCTTTCCAGTCTGCAGGCGTAAGACTTCTGTGGAACTTGACTTTCTGGAGTCGCACATACTCCTCAAATAACTCGATAGCTTCTCCTCGAATTCCTTCTGAGAGCCCCGTGTCCCATGTATGCCTCGTTAGACCTCCGCCTCCAGCTTCCTGGAATGCTTTTCTGACGAGAATCGTACCCTTTTGTTTAGCTGGTGTGATGAGGCCAATTGGGTCATAGAGTCCTGCTACCTGACTCAATAGGTGTCTTCTGGTCAAAGGATTTGGTGTCTTCAGCCTGACTTCCTCTTCAAGGAGATCCTGCTCCGTCCTCAACTTCTTTTTCCTTTTGGAAAAATTAACAGAAGTCATGATATACAACCTATCCTCCTCTGCTAGGTATCCAACTCCCAGGGCCTTATCATCCCCTTCACCCAGCTGGTTAGGAAGTATGATGGTTTTCTCAGGAAACGCTTTGTTTACCCTTTCAGATCCAGACCTCCCACTTTGACCAGACCAGACCCATGCCTTGAGCGAGAATCCACCTGCTTTCAGGATTTCTTCAATTCCCTTCACTATCTCTACCAGTTTCCTCTGATCATTATGAGATGTGAGGATGTCATCAACGTAACTGTCTTCTTCGAGAACTCTTCGCTCCTCCCTCAGGTGAGCAAAGGCTGCCAGACCAGCTGTCTCCCGCATCGCCAGCTGTGCGATACACCCAGCCGGACGATCTCCAATATTAACTCTGGTTATGGCGTATTCCTCTATTTCTCCCTCTGGTGTATCCCTCCAGAGAAATCTATGGAGGTGCATTTCTTGTTCTTCAAGCCATACTGAATTATACATCTTTTTGATGTCTCCCAATGCTCCGAACACTCCTTTTCTGAACCTAAGCAAGACGGCTCGGATAGGATTCAACACATCAGGCCCTTTCAGCAGGAGGTCGTTCATACTCAGCCCCTTAAATTTCTGGCTGCTATTCCACACCAGACGCACAGGCGTGGTGACTGAATGTGGGTTTGGTGCTACTAGGTGACTTACGTACCAAATTGGACCTTTCCACTTATCAAGTGCATCTTTTGTAAGCTTTACTGCTGCACCTCTCTCAACCATATCGTGGACTTGAGCAGTGTAGACTTTCTTCCACTCAGGCACTTTCCCAAGTTGCTTTTCCGTTCTCAGGAAAGTCGACTCCACTCCACTTCGGTTATACGGAAGAGAGGAAGGCTCTTGGATCCATGGGTACCTTGCGTCCCAGTGAGGTTGATCGCTGTGAGAATCCGCTTGCACATAAGTAAGACCCTTTCTTATGATCTCCAGCTCTTTCTCCTCTGCCAGAGTCATCTCTTTTCCCCCTGGCTGACAGTTCCCGCAGCGGCAGCCTCCGCACTTTGGCTCACATGCAGCTCCGATACTATCCCAGCTCCACCACTGAAGAAACTCTCTGCCACTTGCAAGTGTGCTTCCTACATTAGCACAGGCCATTTTGTTTCCTTTAGGGGCCCTGGAGATGTGCATTGGATCACTTTCTCTGAGAACTTCCTTGTACCTGACCGCAGCAGTCCTCATAGAACGTGCAAAGTGTGTCTTCGACTCGTGGGCTGTCATGTTTACTGCCTCAAACAAGTCCGGATGAGCTCCACCCACCATCTTTCCAAGCGGGCTGTCCCATAGAACAAGGTCTCCTACAATTTTCACCCTTTGCGGTGCAAGTTTTCCTTCCCGATGACTAAGAAGAAGTTCTATTTTTTCAGGCCTCCTTAGCTCTGCCAAGTCTACTTCTGGGAAGAACCTTTTCAGTCGCTCTGGACTAACACTCATGTGCACTCTTGCGATTTCTTCCAGACCGTAACAGACTAACTGGTGAGCCCTTTCTGTTCCCACTGGTGTTCTCACTCGAATTCGGAGGAGATACCTCTTGGTTCTCACATGGATAGCCATCTTCCCCACTCCATGAACAACCAGGTTGATTTCTTCACCACTCAATCTAAGCCTGTCGGCAGCTTCATGAGTTATGTAGTTTGTATCGGACGCCAGGTCGATTAGGGTACCGATTTTCTGTCCTGTGTTGGTCGTCACTTCTTTGAGCATCATGATAACTGGTAGCTCTTGGAGTCCATTTTCCTCCAACAGGCCCAACTTCTTGCTTTTGGATCTTTCCATCCTAGCACTGTTGGTAAATGCTTTTTTACACTTTTCTGCCACCTCAGGGGAAAGTTCAGAGAGGAACTCCTCTTGTTCTGCTGTTAATTGGCTTCCCTTCTTCCCCTCTCTGAGGGTGACTCTACCTTTATACTCAGGCTTGGTCTCCCCTCTAGGACAGATGAGGTAGTGATGCTCTACAGAGGATCCACTTCTACAATCCTTACGCCTGCATAGAAATGCGTCCCTACACTTGCTGTCATCTTCATGATGTCCCAGGCACTTCCTGCACACTCCAAGCTTTCTCAGGATCACCTTCTTCTCAGCCAGCTCCAGTTCCTTGAACTTCCTGCAGAAGAAGATTTTCCCCTTGTGCTTCTCAGACCCACACACAATGCAGAGACTTTCAGACGGCACTGTTTTTGTTGATTTAGTGAATGCATGACTTCTTTCTGGCTTTCTTTCTTGCCTTTCCACTTTCTCTGTGACTCTGAGCTGCTCCAGTCTCTCAAGGATCCCTTCCTCCTTCTTCAAGAACTCAAGAAGCTTGTCGAAGTGGTTTTCAGATGTAACATTACTTTCAGGAGCCGACATCAGAGCAAGCCAGTCCCTTTTCATGAACTCAGGAAGTTTACTTTCTATGGATTTGACCACAAGAGGGTTTTTTATGGCCCCTGTGTCTCCAAGATCAGTGAGATCCACTAAAGCCTTCTCCACTGTTTGGATGAGTTCAATCACTCTGCGTGGCTGGTTTCCTCTCATCACAGGAAGTCTTTCTAGCTCCTCCACAATCTCCATTGTGATTGCATACTTGTTTCCATAACGATTTGTTAGAACCCTGAATACATCTTCAGCGGTGTTGTAGGAGGACAGTCTGAGGTCTTTCACAATCCTATCATCTATACTATCCAGCAATTGAATCTTTTTGACTTCTACAGACCCAGAAGGTTCCCCTTGTTGTTGAAGGCTTTCCCAGTCTTTTCTCCAGCGATAGAAGTCTCTTTTGCTTCCGTTGAACATGGGCAAACTTGCTGGTCTCAATTTTACAATTGGTGTGGCTTGAGCTATAAATGGCGTTGCGCTTGGCATCGTTCCTACGATGGGATTTATGCCTGATGCATCTTCTGCAGCCCTCCGCGCTCTAGCGAACTCACCTTTCCTTGCTTCAAGGTCGTTGCTGTTTTCCTTCAACCTGCGTGCACGTCCCTCCAAAACTTTCCTTTCACCATCAGGGGTCCATCTCTCCCAGTTTGATAAAGCTCTTATCGCCTCCTTAACAAGTTTTGTGAGGAAGTCAATTTGCACTTCATAGTTTTCATAATCGTTGCCGTCAACAGCCATACTTGCTACTCGATCGCAGGCTTTCTCCGCCGCAGAGATTGCATCAGTCACTTCGTGCAGTCCATATCTTGACCAAAGATTATCTTGAACAATTCTTTCAACTTCATTAAACTTTGCATCGCACTCACTTGCAGTCTTTCTAATGTCTGCTTCCTGCTGCATTGAAAGAACTACCTCCTCGTCTTTGCTCTCATCAGCTTCCATATCGGCAAGAAGGCCAGTTCTGTAATCATCGTTAATCTCAAAAACCCTCCTTGCAACGAGTGAGAGCTTCTTGAACTCCTCCTTAAGCTCCTCCTCCATTAGCCTGTGAGCTTCTCTGCTAAGGAAGTTAATTTGTCTAGTGAAACTGATTTTTGCAGCAGTCCTTTCTTTTTTAAGCTGCTCAATTGGTTTTCCCACTGCTTCTTCAGCCATTTTCTACTTATCCACCTGACACTTCCACAGCAGCAACAACGTTCAGGTTATTCACTTTCCTGCTCCAATGACACACTGTCTTGAGCTTGGCCGTCCTGCCCTGCCACGAATGTGAAAACCACTGCTGTTATGCTGATCGTCAACTGTGTTAGCAAGTTGTGGCTGTCCCAGTGGTTATCAACTGTCGAGTTAATTTCAGATTTCACACATCAGCCTGCCTCTAACTCGAAAAAGGACTTAGTCAACCACGGACACAAGGATCAACTCAAAAAAAAATGGCTTTACTTCCAGTCTTCAATAAACTTCTTACAGTCCTACTTGTATTGCAGTGTGTTGATTTTTTACATCCATTCACATCCAACAACAATTATCCAACAGATGGAATTTAGTTTGGTCCGATTGTAGTTAGTTTAATTGAAGGTAGATATTTTTGCAGTTTGGGATCAAATTAGGTTGATAACCTTTAAGAAAACAGAATAATATACTAAATTATAATAATATACTTAACATCTAATGCACTGTAACAAGTACACACAATATGAACACTTAGTACACTTAATAGTACACATTGTAACTGTATGCACACTAATTCAATATTATTATATACAATATGAATCAGCAAACTTCTGTTACACCATAAACTGTCTCTTCAATACACAAGAAGATATTTATCTAAATATAAATGAACATATATAGGCTAACATTTAGCTCGCTAAACACTTTTCATCCTACCATCAGCATCTCGGGTTGACTCATCACTGACGTGCTTTCCGCTATTTCCGTCTTCTTTCGCTCACAACTCTCTTTAGATGCGGCAAGCTTTTCTTCTAGAAGACACTTGTGCGACAGGACACTCACTGCGTCGCAATTCTTTTAGGATGACTGGTTTTTAAAGTCTTTCCGTGCACTCCGTTTTCAGCACGCGCGCCTCACGAGCTCTCTTCTCCTCCGCGCCTCGTCAGCTGCTTCCGATGATGTTCGCCGATTTCCATAACTTTTTCCTCTGATGCAACAGATTCGCCATTCAAAATGTCTCTCCATTCACCCGAGATAAATCTCCAAATTCACTTAAATTACACCCAAGTCATTTCTGACTTTACAATGCACTTCAAAAGACCTGACCTGAACGAACCATGAATCATTAATTTAATGCACCAGTTCAGCTTTAGAATCTGGAGGTACTTGCTTGTTGTTTGTCTTTGAATGCAGATTCCCTTGTTGGAAAAGGGGGTAACACTTTACTTGAAGGGGTGTGCATAAGACTGACATGACACCTTCATAATCATGACATGACACGTGTCATGAATATGAAGGAGGTTTTATGAATGTTTATGACAACTGTCATTAAGTGTCATTCGCTCAATTATGTCATTTTTAATGCAAAGATGACATTGTTTGAGATGTCCGAGTTATGACAACTTGACATAAACCAATACATCATAACCTGTCAGTGTCTTTGTCATGACAACTTGACATCATTTAGCTTTATGGGCTTAACATTACATTAAACTGTCATGTGGTTGGTTTTGACATGAGGCCATTATAATAGTGTCATAAATATGTATCTTGAGCTCAAGTACAGTGGTACAAATTGAACTTGTCATTAAAATGTCATTAAGTGACAATACTCTGACAAATAATTTTATAACAGCGTCATGACTATTTTTCATTTCATGTTTATTTTTATTTTATTTATTTTTTTTAAGTTTCCTCCAACAGAAGGTCAGATAATAGACAATTTCAAATTTCGTAAAAAAGATGACACTGTTATAAAATAATGGTAACACTTTATTTTAGGGTCTTTTAACTAGTTGCTTATTACTATTAGCATTCATATGGCTAAAATATTGGCTATTTATTAGTACTTATAACGCACATATTAATGCCTTATTCTGCATGATCTTATTCTACATTATTAATCCTACCCAATACCTAAAGCTAACAATTAACTATAATAAGCAGTAAATTAAGAGTTTATTGAGGGAAAAGTCATAGTTAATTCGTTTATATATGTGTTCCCTATACTGAAGTGTTACCAAAATAATGTAATGTAATGTTAACCCATAAAGCTAATTAGTTTTTTTTTTTTAAGTTTGATAATTAATCTGCTATGTCATGTTTATGACAGGTTATGATGTTTTGCTAATGTCAAGTTGTCATGACAAAGACACTGACAGGTTATGATGTATTGGTTTATGTCAAGTTGTCGTAAAAAAAGACATCTCAAACAATGTCATCTTTGCATTAAAAATGACATAATTCAGCGAATGACACTTAATGACAGTTGTCATAAACATTGCATAAAACCTCCTTCATATTCATGACACGTGTCATGTCAAGATTATGAAGGTGTCATGTCAGTCTTATGCACACCCCTTCAAGTAAAGTGTTACCAAGTTAAAGTAAAAGAAAAGGAAAGTGAGTAAGAAATTGGATGGCTTGAATGAGCTGCTTGTCTGTCCTTTGTCATCTGTCCTTCATCTTAAGTCATATTCTTCCTTGTTCAAAGATTAGTTACTTCTAAATTAAGATTTAGTGATCTGATGATTTAAACTTAGGTGTTTGTCCCACCTCTGTGAGGAGTTCTGGACAATCCAGTATCATTTTGTTTCAAAAGTGGCCCAATCATAAAATCAGTGTTATCTCCAGGCCTCTTGAATTGACAGCTTAGACATGATTTCTATTAAATGGAATATGATACATTTTACAGAGATTTCATTAAAGCCATGATTTGAATGGAAAATAGAGATTTAAATACATATCAAACAAGAAATACTTTCATTCAAGCATTCAATAGCTATACAGTTACATGAGTTGTGGGTGCTCTAAAACATGGTCACATGTAGCATGTGTAGACATGATATAAAATTTATGCAGTTAAAAGATGTTTGATAAGTCCGTTTCAAGTTGTTTGGAACAACAGAGAAACAGGCCTGCAATGTCTCCCTATCTCTTTTGATCTGGAGATCAAAGACTCTTTATCTTCTTGGGCTTAAATTGTGTTGTCTTTTCAACCATTTGGTTTCTACAAGTGGCTTAAAGTTTATTTCAAAGGTCAGGAAGCATGGGTGCCATAAAAGTACCTAGCAGGGGGTTGTTCTGTAGACAGACGAGACCCGAAAATTAGGTTCTCTGAGCTTGGGTCCTGCAAAGTTTTATTTGGGCCTCTAGAATTATGTTTTGAAAGAATCATCTGAATGCTTGTGTATATATGTAGATACCTCTGCAACACATCAGTATTACTAGAATCTTTAAAGGGTCATGAAACCCCCCTGTTTTACCCTGGTTGTTCACACCTCAAAGCTCAAAAAAGTCTGTTAAAATGGGTGTGTAAAGCTCTGGAAAAGTGGGAGTGTAGAGGGGAGAGAACAACCAATGAAGCACAAACATAGAACACACTCATTATACATAATAATGAATATTAATATATGAGCACGGAGAGAATGACAACAAACTCCCAAGCACAAGGGAGAAATGCGAAAGAATATTTAATAGGGCTAATAATAGGCTACTTTGATTACGTTTACGAGCACTGCAGTCTCAAAATCAGTCTTTTGTCTGTTAGAATAATCGTGTCGTCGCGTTCATATAGGCTACACCACTGTATCAGTGTCCAGTTTGCACATATAATTCATTTGAAGAAGACTTGATGAAGTATGTGTGCAATAACTACACCGTGCTGGTTAATGTTTGGTGCAGGAGAATGTGTGAAATAAAAACTTTAAAGTGTTATTAAAACTTTTAGTGTTATTAAACTCATCGCGGAGCTCCGCGCTGAAACCGATCACATGCGCGCTCCGCGTGTATATCATAACAGTCGTATTTTTCATGTGTTCGTATTCAAACTCCAGCTCTGACCACATCGTGATCAAAATACAAACAACACTCATGTGCTGCTGTGCTGAGGGAAACATACACACGGCTCGTGTGTTTGAACGCAGTGTAGGAAATCAACCCAAATAATTAATCAAAAATAATTAAATCACACTGAGTAAAAACCGGATTAATAAAGCAAATGATTCAGAATCAATATTTCAATACTTTATCAATTATTCGTCCACCGAGAAATTGAGCTTAAAGTATTTTACCAATTCTGGACAAAATATTATCCCGTGGCCACTGAAATAATATTTTGTTATGATTATTAATTATGATTATGATCAAGGTAGCATGATCTTTGTTTAAGGCAGCAATTTGGTAAGCACAGCACAAGACACTCGTATGTATGAAAAATCAAACAAGACTTTATTGTACTAAATCTACCACGCACAAACTAATCTAACGAAAAACATATATTCACACACACACACACACACACACACACACACACACACACATTCATTCAGTTACAGGGAAATGGATGAGATTATTGTTTGGAGGTGAATGAATTCCCCAATTGTTTAGCTTTTAGCAAGTTTCTCTGACTGTAACCTGAGAGAATTAATACACTAGCAATTCAACAACAGTTTCATTTGCTTAATAAAATTGCACCAGCTCAGCAAAATTAGGAGACCTGTGCTACTTGCGTTGGCTGCTCCTTTAAACGCATGTTCCCTTCGTGACGGAGTTGAAGGAAGGGGCATGGCTCGGTCAAGAGTTCTGAAGGACGACGTCCGTGGGGAAATAGTTGGCTTTGCAGAAAATGGATTCTTCGTTGTCTCTCTGCGTCTCAAGGAGTTGCTGGAAACAAAGAACTTTTGGCGAGTCCTCGTCTGCGAAGTTCAACGAAGGTTCTTGCAGGGGTTTGAGTGAGTCTTGAAGTGGTTTGACTTGCAGGCAGGACGATGTTCGGTCCGCCGCCTCAGCGAAGTCGAAGTACAAGCGAAAGCAAAAAGCCAAAGCAAAAGCCAAAAAAGGAAAAGCAAAAGCCATTTCACAATGCGCGGTATAGAGGGTATGCACGTGACGTCACCGCCGACCTGTTACAACTGCGGTCACGGCCACTGAGTGGCAAAAGACTGAAGGGGCTCGCACACCTGACACGAAGCTCAGCGCCTCGCCACGTCTTTAAAATTCGAACGCATTGTTTTCTATGAGTGTAACTTGCGCGCACCGGCGGCGACATTCGGCGCCTGTTCGCGGCGCCCAGCTACGCCTCAGAAAAAAATATAAAACAATGCGTTCGAATTTGAAAGACGTGTCGCGGCGCTGAGCTTCGCGTCCAGTGTGCGAGCCCCTTGATTGGCAATATTGGTTTTTCGCGAAAAACACACAAAATACATCCAAAACGGGAAAAAGCTTTGTGATTGACTGTCCAAATAGCTTTGATACAAACCCTGAGGTATATATTTAAAGACTACAGAAAGCAACAGGGAAAAAAGCAAATGGATCACTGCAATTCACAGAAACAGCTGGACTCCAGGCAGAGAAACATGGATTTGCAGTTATCATTTTGTGTCAAATTGTTGGATTTTGAGGTAAAAGCCAAACCGTATTGCATTGTTATATATTAGTTTGACAACTCATCAATTAAATATTTTCCATCTTATATTCTGCATAATTGGGTGTTTTTCAATAAACAACACTGACAAAAACTACACTATAAAACTATATATGTTTTAGGGCTGAACAACATGACGATATAACATTGATATAAGTGATTACGCGGATTTAAACCTACCTATATTGTAATTATATAAAATATTCACAGGCAGATTTGCTTTATGTATTTCCCCGCCGTCGAAATCGGGCACATATAAATGTCAGGAAACACGACTCCAGGCTGCATGTCAATATCAATGGATTAGGTTTATTTGACAAGTTGTAAAGAACACATTCAATTCCAATCTTTAGTGTAATTCGTTAGTTTTACTCGCGTTTTCGCAGTTTCCTCTACTAAATCCAGTCACGCACCAGGTTCTTTTGCCACTCAGCCCAGCTGAGGGAGCGCGCTTTCGGCGGGAAAGTGACGTCGATGCATACCCTCTATTGAGTTTTGAACGGCTTGTTGGTTCCGCCTTTCCGATTGTTTTAGCCAATCAGGTCCTGTTTTGGGCGGGGTCCAACGCCCAGTTCTCCTGTCCTTGTATGCAATTAGCATACTGTCCTTACAGTCCTTTGTTCCCATTCAGTCGGTCACGTTCGACGTACGTCGGACAGACCGACGAATAGGAATCTCGCCAGAGAGGCCAATCTACTTCGAGTGTAACTAAAACGAGCCAATGCACATTGGCATGCAATCATCTGCATCAGCTGCTCGCCTCGCAGCGCGGGTATATAATGAGCAGCAGGTGCGTTGCATCTTCAGCTTTTCGCTTCGGAGCCGAACTACTGAGACAAACACGGTAGTTTCTACGTGCGAGTGTTTTGAAGACGGACTTCAACGAGCCAGCTCTCTCTCTGACTGCTCTTCTCGTCCGGTGCAGGAGGAACAGCACAGCAGCGGGGCCGATTTCATTTCTCTTCTTTGCTTTAGTTTTTGCCTTTTTTTAATTTGAGCAAAAAAGCTGTGTTTCAGCTGTGAAGGCCGTTTTCACGGCTGGTGACGGTGCGCTTTAGAGCGCTAAAAGGCTGTTCTGACAGCTGGTAAGAGCAGCGCCTACAAAGAGAGAGCACACGACAGGCTGCACATTCCCTGTCTGTGTTGCAGCGGCTTTCCCCTGCGTGCTTCGGCACTGAGAGAGTTAGTCCCTGAAAGAGTTAGTCCCTGAAAGAGCTTACACGAGTAGTTCGCGTCTTTTTAAAGATGTCGTTCTACTTGTGTGCTGCTGGATGCGGTCGTTGCCTAGCGCCTCGGGATGGTCACCAATGCTGTATCGCGTGCTTGGGCTTAAGGCACGCTGAGGCGGCGTTTGTGGACGAGTCATGTACCCATTGTGGGAAGATGACCGTCGCGGAGTTGCGGTCTAGACTCCAGTTCCTGCAAAGGGGCGGAGTCCCGGTGCCGCTGCCTCGTTCCAATCCTCCCCAGAGGGTTGCGTCGGGCAGCGGCACTGGTGACCTGAGGATTACGGTGAGCGCGTTTCCTTTGGGGAACCAACCCCCTAGGAACCCTCACCCCTCCTGCACTCCGCAGCCAGTAGAGCTGCCGGGGGAGCGCGGTGGACCGCCCCAGAGATGTGTACCATCCGTATCCTTCGGAGATCCCCAAGACGACCGGATGTCGATCGCTGCATCGGAGGGTGAGCCTGACGCTTCCGGGGATGACGATTCGGCGCAGCTGCCTCCTTCAAGAGTGACAACTGTGCCCAATTCAGACCTGGAAATGATGGCTATGCTTTCCCGGGCCGCCAACAGGGTCAGGCTTGTGTGGAATCCTCCACCGTGTCCCGAACCCTCGAGGTTGGATGATTGGTATCTCGGGGTGGCAAGGGCTGGTTCTCAGCCCCCCACCCCAGTGCCTTTCTTCCCGGAGGTGCATGAAGAGCTCACTGGCACGTGGACGGCACCTTTTACTGCCCGAAACCGTGTCGGTGGGTCCTCCTCCCTCACCACCCTTGACGGCGGGGCAGCGAAGGGTTATACGCGCATACCCCCTGTGGAGCGGGCCGTTGCTATGCAACTGTGCCCTAACTCCACCTGGCGGGGGGAGCCGTCTCTCCCTTCCCGGGCCTGTAAGTACTCGTCGGATCTTACCGGCAAGGCTTACCAGGCCTGTGGGGAAGCTGCCTCTGCCCTACACACTATGGCGTTGTTGCAGGTCCATCAGGCCAAGGCACTGAAGGATCTGCACGAGGGTGGCCATGACCCACAGGTTCTTCAGGAACTTCGTGCCGCGACGGACCTCGCGCTTCGTGCGACGAAGGTCACGGCACGGTCAGTGGGTCGTGCGATGTCCACACTTGTGGTCCAGGAGCGCCATCTCTGGCTGTGTCTTGCGGACATGAGGGATACCGACAAAGTCAGGTTCCTTAATTCCCCCGTGTCCCAGACCGGCCTCTTCGGCGACGCGGTCGAGAACTTCGCCCAACAGTTCTCGGCTGTACAGAAGCAGTCTGAGGCCATCAGTCACATCCTGCCGAGGCGGTCAGCTGCTGCTCCACCACCGCCCGCAGCACCTCAGACTGCCCGTCGATGAGGGCGCCCCCCTGCGGCCGTGCCCCAGCAGCAGCAGCCTCCAGCTAAGCGGCGCCGTGGAGCCGGTCGCGGTCGAGGCGCCCAGCCCGTCCCAAGGCCAAGTCCAAGCGGCCCTAGGACGGGCGACCCGGAGATGGATGGGACTGCTCTACAGGAGGTGGTGACCGCACCGCTCCTTCCCCCGGAGGAGGGCCGGGTGGAGAATCTTTTGTTTCCTTCTGTTTTTGTTCCGCCGCTCAACAGCCAGCGGTACCCAAATTCTCAATAAAAGAGCAGTTTCCTCTATCTCCGGGTCCGAAGAGGGCTCGGAGAGCAGTGGGAGGGCAAGAACCTCACCACTCTCATCCCCCTTTTCTGTCGCCAGCGGACAGCAGCGAGCAGCAGGCGGTCAAAGCCTCGACTGCTCTCTCTGTCCACCCGTGGAAGCCTGGTTAGCGCTCACCAGTCCGTCTCGCTGGCTCATTCGGACCATCAGGCTCGGCTATGCGATTCAGTTCGCCCGGCGTCCCCCCCAGGTTCAGGGGTGTCCACTTCACTGTAGTGAAAGATGTCGATGCCCCTGTCTTGCGTGCGGAGATCGCAGTCCTACTGGCGAAGGATGCGATAAAGCCGGTCCCTCCAGCCCTTATGAGGTCAGGGTTCTACAGTCCCTACTTCATTGTACCCAAGAAAAGTGGCAGGTTACGACCAATCCTGGATCTGCGAGTCTTGAATCGGAGCCTTCACAAGCTACCGTTCAAGATGCTCACACAAAAATGCATCTTCGAATGCGTCCGTCCCCGGGATTGGTTTGCAGCAATCGACCTGAAGGACGCGTACTTTCATGTCTCGATCCTTCCGCGACACAGGCCATTCCTGCGGTTCGTGTTCGAAGGTCAAGCATATCAGTACAGAGTCCTAACCTTCGGGCTGGCCCTGTCTCCCCGCGTCTTTACGAAGGTCGTGGAGGGAGCCCTTGTTCCCATGAGAGAACAGGGTGTTCGCATTCTCAACTATCTCGACGACTGGCTCATTCTAGCACAGTCTCGGGATCAGTTGTGCGAACACAGGGATTTGGTGCTCAGACACCTCAGCCAGTTGGGGCTTCAGGTCAACTGGGAAAAGAGCAAACTCGCCCCGGTGCAGAGGATCTCTTTTCTCGGTATGGAGTTGGATTCGGTCGAACAGATAGCATGCCTCACAGAGGAACGTGCTCAGTCGGTGTTGAACATGCAGTGTCAGGGGTTTGGACGGGACCCCATCTGCATTGGCACATCAATTGCCTCGAGTTGCTAGCAGTACGTCTTGCTCTGAGCCGCCTCAAAGGGCCACTACGGGGCAAGCATGTACTGGTCCGTACGGACAACACTGCGACCGTTGCATACATCAACCGTCAAGGTGGTCTACGCTCCCGTCGCATGTCGCAACTCGCCCGCCATCTCCTCCTGTGGAGTCGGAAGCATCTGAGGTCGCTTCTCACCATTCATGTTCCCGGTGTGCTCAACCGTGTGGCCGACGAGCTATCACGAGCTGCGCTGCCAGGAGAGTGGCGACTCCACCCCCAGGTGGTTCAGCTGATCTGGAGAGAGTTTGGAGAGGCTCAGGTAGACCTGTTTGCCTCACCAGAAACCTCCCACTGCCAGTTGTTTTACTCTCTGACCGGGGGAACACTCGGGACAGACGCACTGGCACACAGCTGGCCCCGGGGCCTGCGCAAATATGCGTTTCCCCCAGTGAGCCTACTTGCACAGACTCTGTGCAAAGTCAGGGAGGACGAGGAGCAGGTCTTGCTAGTTGCGCCTTACTGGCCCAACCGGACCTGGTTCCCAGAACTCTCACTCCTCGCAACAGCCCCTCCCTGGCCCATTCCTCTGAGGAAAGACCTTCTTTCTCAGAGACGGGGCACTCTTTGGCACCCGCGTCCAGACCTCTGGAAACTCCATGTCTGGTCCCTGGACGGGACGCGGAGGTTCTAGGTGACTTACCCCCCGAGGTACTTAACACCATCACTTCGGCTCGTGCACTGTCTACGCCTCGAAGTGGAACCTGTTCGTCGAGTGGTGCTCTTCTCGCCGAGAAGACCCCCGAAGATGCTCGATCGGTGCATCGTGCTTTCCTTCTTGCAGCAAGGGTTGTAGCGTAGGCTGTCCCCCTCCACCCTCAAAGTCCATTCTGCTGCTATCTCCGCTTACCACGACCACATAGATGGCAAATCTGTTGGTCAGCACGACCTGGTCGTCAGGTTCCTTAGGGGGGCGAGACGGTTAAATCCTCCTCGTCCCCCCTCCATACCCTCTTGGGACCTCGCTCTGGTGCTAAGAGCACTTCAGATTGCTCCCTTTGAGCCTTTGCAATCGGCAGATTTAAAGATTCTGTCTATGAAGACTTTGCTGCTGGTTGCATTGCCCTCCATCAAGAGGGTAGGGGACCTGCAGTCATTTTCGGTCGACGAATCGTGCCTGGCCCTAGCCCTACAGGGTTAGTCCATATGTACTTCTCCACATAACTCCTTTGGGGAAGGATGTGGCTTCCGCAGCGTTCCTTTCAAACGAAAGGTTACGCTTTCCCAGCATTATCCAATAGTCTCACTGAATGGGTTTGGGAACAACAGTGATCGACCCTCTCTGTGTGTCAGCCCTGTCCCACCGTCCGCAGGCAAGAGGGTTCAGGCGGCTTACAACAGAGCGCTGGAGGAGGGCAGCTCCTGTGGCGCTTTGGTAGGGATTCCTATTCGTCGGTCTGTCCGACGTACGTCGAACGTGACCGACTGAATGGGAACGTCTCGGTTACAAAGGTAACCCTCGTTCCCTGAAGGAGGGAACGGAGACGTACGTCCCGTCGCCACAGTTGTTGTCCTGCTGTGCTGCCGCCTGCTTAGTTCGGATCCTCAGCGAAAACCTAAAGATGCAATGCACCTGCTGCTCATTATATACCCGCGCTGCGAGGCGAGCAGCTGATGCAGATGATTGCATGCCAATGTGCATTGGCTCGTTTTAGTTACACTCGAAGTAGATTGGCCTCTCTGGCGAGATTCCTATTCGTCGGTCTGTCCGACGTACGTCTCCGTTCCCTCCTTCAGGGAACGAGGGTTACCTTTGTAACCGAGACGTTCTCAAACTTAGGGATTTTGGTCAGAACTTTGAGAATTTAATATTGCTGATTCAAAAGTCATACATCTTACATAAATCAATTTTGCACCAAAATACTGGAAAGCATTCATCCATCACAACCATACCAAACAGTACACACTTTCTGTAATAGAGGTAGATTTTCTTCAAATTTACCAGTAATCAATATTTAAAACACACAGAAAGAATTACATGCGTTCCATGAACAACATAAAACATACTTAATACATATGACATGTTAGAGACTGCTTTTTGGTGATAAGTTCATATCTCTAGCAGTATTTTTCTAAATTGTCTCTGTTGAACTTTGGAATGTCTTTTGAAATGCAAAGCTGGGCAGAGGGAAAGTTTCTTGTGGGTGATTCCCATGGTGCCCTGCTGTGATCTTCACCTCGAGATGTATCGCAGGTCTAGGTTTTCCTGATAACAGTGGGAATTTACGCCTTGTATCTTGGACTTTGTTGATCCATCTGTTCCTTCGTCAGCAAAGTGAGAGATAGTCTTTTTGATCTGTCCCTTCAGTAAATGGTCTCCAAATGGTGGCGATTGGAGAACAGGATCTTTCAGCAATATTGTGATTCATGTAGGTCTTGGTGAGGGAATGAGTTGATTCTCTTTGATCTTTTGAATGTGGAGTGTTTTGGTCATTTAATGTGCTTCGTTCAGTAATAATCCTACAGCAGCTACAGCAGGCAGAGGTGAATGAGCCGCACTTTTGTGACATTTGAATTCTCTGCTGTAATGCGATCTCATGCGAAGATATTTTCCATTTGTGCTGGTATATTACAGCAAAACAATCCACATGCACACAAACCTCTGCTCTGGTCACGTCGCAGGAAAACTCATTGTGTTGTAGCACTGAGGAAACGAACACCAACGATATGTCTCTGAATGACAAGAGACAGAGGCGAGAGAAGTGATACTTCCTCATGCATAATACCGCAATTATAATCTTATGCATACTACAGCGCAGTGATTGGATTGAATGTGCTTTAAGTCATTCATAAATGCAGAAACTATTGACGTCAGCATGTTCGACCAGCACATACTTGGAGCCAACCAGCACTCCGGATCTTGCCGGTGGTACACGATGACGTCAGATTTTGTGACGTTGCTCCAACTCAGCTTTTCAAACCAGAAGTTAGAAATCGATCTGAAAAGATCTTAAGATTAATGAGTACCTTTAGTGTTTTCAATGGTGTGCAGCCTATACATATCTGTTCACAGCTCAGAAAATGTGTTCTGGGGTTTCATGACCCTTTCATAGTTTCTTCTTCAACAACTCAGCCAGTTTAATCATGCTCAAAGACAAGAGCCATAAACTCCCCCACAAAGGAAGTTCCTGCTACAGAAATTCCACTTTGCTCATTGATCAGGTCCACCTGAAGAGGTGTGGCTCCTCCCAGACCTTAAGAGGAGACGCACAACTCTGTCTCTCTCTCTTGCTTCTTCGACGGACTCAAGGAATCTCCGGTTGTGTGGCCTCAGCAGGCCACGGCCCTGTAGAACTAGACCTGCAACCCAACCATGTGCTCTATGAGATCTATGAGAGAGAGAAAGAACTCTTTCCCCACTAAGAGTCAAATTAACAGCGTAACTTGTTTCATATTTCTTCATCCAACGCAGAAGATATTGATTACGACTTCGGACCGAACCATCATGGATTTCTCCTCAGCCTGCAGATCCAATGCTTCTCAACAGCTAAAGGCATTTTGCATTTGTATTATATATTTAAACACTAAACAGCGATTTAGTATTAATTTGTGAACCACCTTTGTTAGCAAAGGTGCTTTATTACTAAGAAAACTGATGGTCTTTTCTAGATTGTATAACTGACTTCTCTATTGCTCCATTTCCTATTCCCACTTCGGTTTCACTCTTATCATTTATCATTTTACCCATGTACGTGTGACTTGTGTTTATGTGTGTGTTTGTTAGTTTAGTTATGTGTTTGTGATTTAGTTAATAAAACTTGTGCACAATACATATTTGGTTCTGACTCACTGTCTGCAATAAATTGCCTCTTAAATGATTTAGATATTGCTACCAGCACTAAGTGCTGTAAATGCTAAAAAATAATTATTTTTCTATGGCCATGAAAAATACCCCTCTCTTAGAATTAATTAGTAATCAATACTGAGTGTTCACAGAATGAAACTGATAGATTGTAATTTTAATGTAGCTACATCAAGTTAATCTGATTAACTGATTCAAATATTCATAATTAATCATAATTATTAATCATAATAAGTTATAAATAATTATTAATATTTCCCCTTTGAGCTAATATCGCTACAATATCTTAATTTCGCAAATCAGTCTGCATGAAGAAACTGATGGCACTTTCAACAGCATTTCTCAGAAATTGTTTACTGCACTATTAATGGGAAGACTAATTAAAAAGTAAACAACTCAGTCACTTAGATATCACCGCTTTACATCATGCCAAAATTAAACTTGACAAAATGATGAATGCGGGTTTTTAGTGTGCAATCAGCTTGGTGAAATTAAAGGTACATCGTGTCTTTGACCAATGTTTACCGGCTTGATGACTGATGAAAATAATTTGACTATTAAAAAGAACAGCTGAACATCAGTTCCCAAATAAAATATATTGTTTAAATTGTTACTGCAGTTAGTTATTGTTTTGGAATAAATTTAAAAATGCTTTAAAATGTGATGAGATTTATACTTGGTTTTCATAGTGTAGTAGATAATAAATACAAAATATAAGTGTATTTGGTTCCTTATTTCTTTTTTTCATGATGTAATGTTTATTTAACCAGGAAAATGTGACCACATTAAGTGTAACTGGGACATGAATTTACATTTGAATTATTTAAAAAAAAAAAAAAGTGTGAGGTCTTTGCCTCCACATTTCAGAACAGCACTGATTTATGGACGAAAGTGGACCATTGGCTGGATGGAGTCCACGCTTCTGTTCTGTTCTAGAATAAACTCAATGTTTATATATGAAACTGACACATTACTTCACAGTAATACTGTACTAATCAGCTGTCTGACTGCAAATAAACAAATAGTCTTAACCTCTGTTTTAAGTTTGCATAGGCAAAACAATAGATACTGTTTGTCTGATACCAAACCATGACAGTCATTATTCCTGGAAGTAAGAGTTTCATAATGGGGATTCCTTTGTGTGGGATATCCTCACCACAATGATTAATAGAGATAAACAAAGAGGATCTCCTTTACCCTGAACACAGAGGAATCCCTCATATTATGTGTCAAGTCTGAACAGAAGAAAATTAGACTTAAGATGAATAATAACTATAATGTGACTATAGTGTGGCATCTGAATGAGCTGCTACTCAAATGTACAGATTTTGCTTATCATGCACAAAAATAAAGAAAATCAGTCTATTTTATTTGATCAAGATTTATTCACTTCTATAAGAAGAACAAATGAGCAAACAAATAACATTGTCATTTTTCAGATATGCATAGCATGTATATTATAAAACACAATCACTTCAATGAATGATTTGGCTTTGAGGAACATTTCAGGAATTGTTTTTACATTTATGCATTACTGAAATGTAAAATCATTTAGAACATTTTGCTTTAAATAAATTGCAGTTCAGAGATATGATCAAAATTGCATGCAGGCATAATTCACATGTTATTCAGCTGAGTTTCTCAAGAGGTTTATTTTCTATGCCTAAATTTAACACATGTACAGCCTAATGTGACTTGTTTTACTTCTAATACGAGTTTGGATTCATTAGGGTTCGAGCAATTCTGTCTGGAAAACATAATGACATCTTGTTTAATCGGCTGTGCCACCTCATATTTATCTTTGCACTTTCCACAGTGGGCTTCCTGGTATGTACGAGGTGTCCCCCTAAATACATGTGTTTCTCTGTGAAAAGAAAGAGTCATTAGTGATGGAGCATTGTCACAGATCATATTTCTTTATCACCATCATAGATAAACTGGTGTCAGTCCCAACCAAAAAGCTCTTAATGTGTTATTTATTTTTGTCCAAACATTTGAAACAAAGTTCAAAGTATCTTTTTTTGAGTTCCACAGAAGAAAGAAAGAAAGAAAGAAAGAAAGAAAGAAAGAAAGAAAGAAAGAAAGAAAGAAAGATTTGAGGGTGAATAAATGATGAACTGTTCCTTTAATACCCAACATCCTTTCATCTAACATTACTTCACACAAGAAAGAGAAATCAATTTAATGCATTGTTTGAATACTTACTTGCATTTCCAAGAAGGATTTGCGTTGTTTGAAATGTTGTTATACTTTGTGCAGAATGTCCATGAAATCTTCATGCGCTCGGTGATGTTATGTTCAACTTCACGCAGGCGATGCGGAGAGCATGGATTACTGCAGTCGGTGCAGGGAACCTCCATATATCCATAAGCTGCCATGACAGCAAAACCAAACACCTGTTTTAGACACAAGCACAAGTTAGTGGACACTCATACACCAGATATACTGTATATATCGATTAATCACCATACAATATTATTATTACAATATATTATATATTATACAATATTATTATTGCGACACTTAAAGACAAAATATGGTAAAAGGTTAACAAGAAATTAACTGCTGATTAAAATGCTAAATTTGGTATTATATTTAAGTGGAAATGAATAGGCTTGGACTTGGTGCTGGTAACCCAATGCACAGGACAATGGTGACACCACAATAAAAATATTTTGATTCTGAACCTAAAAATACAGAAAAAATATGAATATGCCTGAACCCTGTCACTGACTATAGATCAAGTTTTCAATTCTGTAAAACTAAATATTTTCCTCACACAGTAATTTTCATTTTGGGTGAACTATACACAATACATATATACATATATATATTCTGATCCCTGAACAGTTGCTATTCATACCATATTTTGCACAGAAAAACAGAAAAATTCTAGGTTAGATTTACTTACCAACAGAGCAGAGATATTCATTCTTCAATCTCTCAGTGTCACTCAAACTGCAGAGCAAGGTAGGAATATTGCTATAGATGCTTCAGAGTCACTTTTATACCTTGAACTTGATGATTACGACTGACGTAATCCACCAACCTCTTTCCTACATGACAAATTTGCATGGAACAAATAGCGGCGGCGCTTGTGCCTGCTCTGTTTTTCCATAATGATACAGTGACCTGCGGCTGTTCAGGTGAGGGAATGGACCTTTTTCTCCCTCTGGGGTGAGTTTGATATAGTCTCAGACACAAAGCCCACCGAAGAACAAAGCGCAAATACAATGCTGTGCTGACAGTCATGATGCTCCGGGCGAAATGAGCTGAAGTGTACTCTATAAAAATATCATTGCATATTATTTTTTTACCAACGCCGGTGCCTTAGAAATGCATTAGAAAGGGGTGTAAAGAATTTTTATTGCATTGCATTTTGTATTTTATTGTTATGAGCAGTACATTATGCACAGACGATTGCACACAACATGAATATTTAAAATGTGTCTTGAACCTTTATAAGACGTTTGCCTTAAAACAACAAAACACACATTTTCCTTTTGATGAACATACAGATTAAAGAACATGACAAATGTTTCAGGAGGACAAAATCTTACAAATTGCTCTAAATATTTACTTTGCTAAGACATGTAGGGTGTTTGTGAAAAATGGAATAAATACATGAAATTTTCCAAACCAACATAAATGAATAAATCATTGGGTCACACTTTAGTTTAGGGTCCAATTCTCACTATTAACTATGACTTTTGCCTCAATAAACTCCTTATTGCTGCTTATTAATAGTTAGTAAGGTAGTTGTTAAGTTTAGGTATTGAGGATAAGTAGTAATAAACAGCCAATTTCCTAGTAATATTCATGATAATAAGCAACTAGTTAAGAATCAATCAATCAACATTTATTTATACAGCCCTTTACAACACTCAAGGTGAACCAAAGTGCTTTCCAATCAAAACAAAACAATGTAAACAAAAATTAAAAAGACAACAATAAAATAAATAAAATACACAAAATGCCACCACAACTGCTAGATATTAAAAGCCAGTCTAAATAAATAAGTTTTGAGCTTAGCTTTAAAAAATGAAAAAGAATGAGAAGTGAAAGTGTTACCAATCACTGTTTTGTGTTTAATTTGTCTTTATATGAAGATGAACATAATGACAAAACCTTTTGTAATATTAAATGGCAATATTGGTGAAAACTATAAATACTTCTTTCTGTATTGTTTCTATTATTCTACTGCATTTCTGAGTGGAAATGGACAGCATAGACTATTGTTGACGTTGCATCAGGCATTCATTTGTTGTTTTGTTTTTCAGATGACATGCAAAACAACACATGTGCCTCGGAGCTGTCGACGCAAACCATGACGGGCAGTATTGTTTTTATGGAATCTATCGTTCCATAGTGGGGATTCCTTTTGTATGGGATATTCTTACCACAATGATTAATTCATTAGAGAATCCCACAATGACGATCTCCACTTCATCGCCAAGACAGAAATTCCTCACATTATCCGTCACATTATTAAGCTTTTCCATCTCACACTTTCACTTTTATTACATAACAATATAACACGTTGCAAAATACTCACACATGATTTAGTGTAAATGGAGACTTTTTTATATTTTATATTTCATTTTATAGAGAACTGACTGTTCTTTGGTCTGTTTGACAGATATTAGACAAAATAAGTTGGTTTTAATTTAGACAGTTTGCTTGACTCATTCCTAAAGCAGTACAGAAGTGAGTCAAGTGTCAATTTATTTTTATGAAGAAAATTAAATAATTATATTTTTCCCAATAAACAAATGATAATTAACATTTTTGGAATTATCTATTGACAATAAACCATTCAAAAGTTTGGGGTCTGTAAGACTTTTTTAATGTTTCAGAAAGAAGAGTCTGCATTTACTTGATCAAAAATACAATAAAACAGTAATATTGTGAAATATTATTGCAGGTTAAAATAAATGTTTTTTTGGTTTTTTTATTATTATTATTTTATTGTAGTATATTTTAAAGTGTAATTTATTCCTGTGATCAAATCTGAATTTTCAGCATCATTACTCCAGTCTTCAGTGTCACATGATCTCTCAGTCTTCAGTGTCACATGATCCTTCAGAAATCAGGATCCTTTGATGAATAGAAAGGAAATCTTTATTTTAATTGATTTAATTTTAATTTATTTAATCTAAATCAACATTTTAATTGTCTTTACTATCACCTTCAATCAATTTAATGGAGCCTTACTAAATAAAAGTTAATTTCTTAAAAAAAACAAAAAGGATTGAAAATCTTGATCTTAGTGACCCCAAACTTTTCATCAGTGGTGTTCATTATAAAAATACAGGTAACACTTTAGCATAGGGAACACATATAAACTATTAACTCTGACTTTTCCCTCAATAAACTCCTAATTTACTGCTTATTAATAGTTAGTATGATAGTTGTTAAGTTTAGATATTGGTATGATTAAGAATGTAGAATAAGGTCATGCAGAATAAAGTATTAATATATGCTTAATACGTACTAATAAACAGCCAATATTCTATAATGTGCGTGCTAATAAGCAACTAGTTAAAAGACCCTAAAATAAAGTGTTTCCAAAATGGATGTTACAGTAATGTATATTATGAAATATAATATAATATAATATAATATAATATAATATAATATAATATAATATATATAATATAATATAATATAATATAATATAATATAATATAATATTAATAGTAATAATGAAATTATTTTATCATTTAAAATGTTTTGTTTCTCTTTTGATAATTGTTTTTATAGTAGTTTTTATTTTCAGTTTCACTCTTTTTATTAGTTTCATTTATCATCATTCATTCATTTATGATCATAGGGATGATAACAATGATCTTCAACAGAAATGAAAGTTTCAGCCATCGTAGCCCACACTTCAACCTACACGTCTACTCCACAACATTATAGTCCAATAAAAGTGCTGCTGCTGTGTAAATACCACCGCTAGAACTGCATTGTGTTTGCTTGTTTTTTTATGATTTGTTTATACTAGTATGGAAAGGTCACGTTCAGTGTGAAAGTGTTTGTCATCAAGTAAAAATCACCTTCTCTTTGAATCATAGAGAAAAGCATGTGCATATCTGTAATAGTCTGAAATTACTGTAAATTGGCTCCTGACAGTAAATTTAGGTTTTAGTGATCGTTTATGATAAACATTTTGTAAGCTTTATATTGTAATCACTGAACACACTAAAATGAAAATTAAGTCATCATTTACTCACCTTTTTAAAAAAAAAAAAAAGGTCCCGCTTGTGCTCATCCATAATGGCAGTGAATATAGCGATATATATATGCCTCCTGTCCCTCATGGACTCAGTTCATACCTCTCCAGGCTCTGGACACCAGGTACTCAGCGAACCCTCTCGCTCCTCCACGATGACCCAGGATATCTCCCAATATGTCAAGTGATGCTCAGTCTGTGCCATCACCAACACCGCACGTAAACTCCTAGAGGGAAAGCTGGTACCACTACCCATTCCTCAACATCCCTGGTCACATGTGGGCATCAACTTCATGACCAATCTGCTGCCCTCAGATTCTCATACCTGTGTCTTCGTCATTGTCGACCGCTTCTCAAAGGCATGTAAACTGATCAGCCTGAAGGGCCTACCCGTGGCATTTGAAGCAGCTGAGATTCTCTTCCATTCTTTTTTTTTTTTTTTTTTTTGTCATTTTTCTTTTCCTCTTTTATAGTTGTTGTAATTGAGATAGCTGTGTAAACAATTAGGAAATTTGCATTTCCTGTGTTGTGTGTATTACTAACTCAGCAAATATTTATTTGGGGCTAATTGAGAACATTCCAAATGCAACTGATAATTTAAGAAATAACAGAGTTTTGTTTGTTGTGTTTGGAAAAATGGTGCACAAATGATTGTGATTTTTGTAAAACCAATGAAAAGACCTGCAGCTGTTTTTTTCCTGATACATTAAAGTTTTGGTTGGCTTTATGAACTACTGTGAAAACATCTGAGAATTTTGTGCACAGTGTTTTGAAAAAAAATGATGTATGTGATTTGTAATTTGCAAATTAAGTCAAATTTACAACCTGTTTAGGGCAGTTTCACAGTGTCACTGTGTTAACTGTTTTCAGAACAGTGAACTGAATTTTGGAGAAATGTGTCAAATCGATTGAGAAAAACTGTAATAGTGATACTTGTTAATAATAATTATATGATGATAATTTTCTGTTAGTGAAACAATAGCCTACACATGTACCAATTTGAAAGATTGGTATCATTATACAGGTGCTGGTCATATAATTAGAATATCATAAAAAAGTTGATTTCTTTCACTAATTCCATTCAAAAGTGAAACTTGTATATTACATTCGTTCATTAAAATATATGAAATATATCAGTCTGTGTGTAATGAATGAATATAATATACAAGTTTCACTTTTTGAATGGAATTAGTGAAATAAATCAATTTTTTGATGATATTCTAATTATATGACCAGCACCTGTATTGTAAATATAAATAAAGTAAATTTTATAAATAAAATTTTGTAATTAATTAGTACCAATTTTAATACCGGTAGGCTATTTTGACTTACTATATAGTGATGAAGTGGTGTCGATTTAAAGATACACCACTTGATGGTCTCTTGCTACAGATTCTCACTGAGGGCTAAGCCCCCCGATGATCCACTCCTGGTTTGCATAATACTGATTACAGGAGTCCATATATATCTATCTTACATACCGCTTATACTATACTGTGTCGTGGGTTTGCTGGATGATTACTGACGTACAGCGTGGTAATGATATGGGAGTAAAGAGGTTAGGGGAACGTTCTGGGAACCTTAGAATAATGTTAAACTAATGTTAGAATAACATTCGACAAACCAAAAACTAAAGTTTTATTTTCGTTACGGAAACTTTCCTGGCTAACCAAAAACAAACCATTAAAAAGAACATTCTGGGAACTAAAAATTGTTAGCTTTGACAAGCTGCGGCTGATTGTGACACAAATGACAAAGTCGTCTGACTGGTTCTCATGCACTTGGATATTATCTTATAGTAAATCTGCCTATTAGGAGCATGACAGGCACTTGATCAACATTCTGTTTAGCTAGTATGTTGACAACATTGTTTTTATCATATGCAAAACAGATATTGTAGCACTGAGATGGCTTTCAGCTCTCACCATGACAAACATGTTTCCCAACATGGAGAGAACTGGATCATTGTTGGGATTCCCTTATATGGAAGACAGAGATGATGGAGAAATGCTGCACACAAAGAAAATCTCCTCCACCCTGACCAGAGATCTGACAACTAAAGATTGGTGAGAAACTAAACAAAGGAACACATCTGACTAAAAATATCACTCTAAAAGTCCATGAAAATGAAACTAACTAAACAGAACCATGACAGGTACAATTATTGTGTTAATGTTGTATTGCAAAGCACTTTTGCTGCTATTGAAGTGGGATATGGGTAAGGTTAGGGACAGGTTTGGTGGTATGGTTAGGTTTAAGGGTGGGTTAAAGGGTAAGGGAAGGGTCAACAATGTAATTATAGACATAATTACAGGTGTATTTGCATGCAGGAATTTGTAAAATTATTGTGTATGGACACAATAAGTGCAATTTATCAAAAGGTTAATTTAAATGTTAGTAACTTTTGTCCGTCTAGTGGTTAAAAAACAGAACTGCATGCATTTTGCTGGAGGACATTTTTTGGCTGTGCTTTTGCTCTGTGTGACTGTGTGAATGAATATGACCCTTCACAATAGATCATGCTTTAAAATGAACTCTGTTAGAGAGCTACATATTGCAATTTATCTGTTCAATAAAATACCTCACTCACCTGTTGAGTAATAAAAACACCATCTCCGCGTCACTTTTATAACATTAACAGTTCTCGCTGAAATGCCAAGCCAATGTTTATTCATCTCTTGCAATTGTGACTTTTTGCACACTATACCTGTTCCATTGTTTTGATTTGTTAGCAAATGTTTTCTGGAGAAAGACTTTACATATTTGAAGACAATTTATTTTACAGTGAAGACATTTTGTTGTTGCATTATTGATGCATCTGTAAAGGTGCTGACATGGAGCAGATGAGGATGATGATATAATGCACCCAAGAGCAGTTTTTTTTTTTATTTGGTGAAAATCCACTCCAAAGCATGAAACATAAATTATAAACAAAATCCAAAACTTGAAATAACATGAACTTGACTACAAACTATGACAGGACACATGAAACTTAACAGCAACATACTTCAATGCAAACATGAGGGCTTAAATACAAGGACATGGGGAAACATATGACAACATCAATCAATGACAAACTGGAACTGATGAACATGAACCAATGAAAAAGACAGAACTGATAACAAGATAACAAAACAATGTACCAATGAGAACAAGAGACATAAGACAAAGGAACCAATCAGGACATGACACATGAAGTAAAGAGACCAAAATGTAAGATCACATGAGGGGCAATGAATCACATGGCAAACAGGAACCATGACTATGAAAATTTCAAAATTCAAGACATTATGACAGATGTGACAGATGTGACATATCCCCCCCCCCCCCTCCTCAAACGGCAGCCCCTGACGCCCTAATGGAACACCCATCCCCAAAACCAAAACAACAAAAAGCCCAGGAGGGTGGAGGAGGAGCATTGGTGATCATGGTGATCTAGGGGGAGGGACGAAGGTTCAGGCCCATGAAGAGGAAGAGGACCTGAACCATGGCCAGGATCATGGGGCAGTTGCAGACCTGGACCGTAAAGCAGTGGAGGGCCTGGGCTGTAGAACACTGGATGAGACAATAGACTATGGAGCAGTGAACGAGACCATGGAGGATCAGGGGGCCATGGAAGAGTCATGCCTGTGGCATGGAGCACAGACAGTTCATTGACAGCCTCTGTAGACATAATAGAGCAGTGCAGAGAGTTTAGGAGAAGACACAGCCAGCGGAGCTATAGCAGCCGCCGCCGCCTCTGGAGGAGCTATAGCAGTTGCTACTACCTAGAGGAAGTCTATGTGGCCCATACACACAGGATAATGGTGGCCACTCCAGGAAGCACCTTAGACAGAGGGATGATTCCAGGAACCACTGGATTGGGACTGGAGACCACTGGCCTGCATCCTGGCATTACTGGATTTGACTTGCTCGTTGCTTGCACTGACCTCAGTTGTGGATTCATCACACCAACAGGCAGTCCCGTCCTCCACAAGACTGATCCGGTGGCTGGGGAGATCCTGTTCGGACCAAGCTCTGCATCTGCCGCATAGATTACATTTCATTTAAACCAGCATGAAAAACTCATCAGTTCACAGAAGTCCTTAACATAATATTCCATGAGACGATTGCCTTGAAGGAAGCACGGGATGCAAACTGCAGGTTTCATAGTAAATTGGGAATTCTGTAGTCTCAGACTCAGACGTCACATGCACAGACTGTTGGCTGAACATCTGATGCACATGACACACAAAATTGGAAACACCTCAGGAGTTTCAAAGTCTTAATCTGATTGGTTGAATTCTACAGGATGTTCGGGACACGTGTGTTGCATTCTTTAACAATCTGCCTGGAAACAAAGATCCCGTGATGCCAAACCCCCTTATTGAAGAAGCAATAAGCGCTTAGACTCTTTAAAATACGACCAAAATTTTACACACCAGTCTGTTATTGTAGGGACATCAACTTTAAATTTTCACTCCCCTAAACATGATGTGGAACAAAACGAACTGTGATTGGTTGCTTTACATGTCAGTCAGACAGTCACTGGGCGGTCCTTGGACAATGAAAGCTGTTATGGAGTCCAGACTTTCCTCTGTCAGTCTGAAGGCTTGGCTACGCGAGACTAGGTATTCTGTTCCAGGAGGCAAAAAGACAGTTGGCAGCCTTCCAAAAATTCCTCCCTCGCCGCTCTGCCGAGGCTGCTGAGTGGGAGCAGCCTCGGCCATCTACAAGCTTCTCGACAATGCATAGAGCGCAACAGAAACAAAGCGTTGCCACCCGTGCTCCCCCGCAAAGATCTTGGGGACCGGGGAGGGCAACGCAAGCGAAGCCTTCCAAGAAGACAGGGGTTCATCACTTCTGAGGGCAGCTCCCTCCGGAGAGGGTCCTGTAAAATTAAAATCTATAATATTAAACCTTCTTCGGCGCCCTCAGGGGGCCGTTCTGCCAACCCCGCCGTCTCGTGCGTTTCGGGGCGCAGCGGTCCCCACCGACCCTCTGAGGAGGGCCGGTCAGCGCTTGATTTGACTGCTCCCTGCCGGTGCGCTGCTTCAGGGCGTCGAGCCAAGTGCTCAAAAAACACCAGAGACCATCCTCGAGAGGCTGGTTCCCTTAGTAGAATTTCTGGAAGAATGGAAACGTCTTCCCAACATTTCTCAATGGGTACTGCAAATGATAGAAAAGGGTTACAAAATAGAATTCGGGTTTCGCCCGCCCCAGTTCAACGGGGTCCTCCCTACAGTGGTGGGCCCCCAGCAGTCTCTGGTTATGGAACAAGGTCCCTACAAACGTCCCAGGGCCAGTTGTGCTGCAGGCCTTTTGTCCTCCACCTTTTGCAAATGCGGATCAGGAAAAACTAAATCTGCTCTGCCCACTGCTCTGCCCAGGGCTTTAGACGCTTACGTCCACAGAGCTGCCCTGTGGCGAAAATCTGAACAATTATTTGTATGTTACGGATCTCCTAACAAGGGAGGTCCGGTGTCTAAGCAGAGGATGAGTAAGTGGGTGGTCGAGGCCATCTCGCTTGCTTATGAGTCCTCCGGGCAGCCTTCTCCTTTGGCTGTCCAGGCACATTCCACCAGGGGTATGGCTGCCTCAAAGGCTTTGATGTCGGGGGTTCCCCTCAATGACATATGTGATGCTGCTGGGTGGTCTTCTCAGCATACCTTTATTAGGTTCTATAACCTTCATTTGGGCTCCACTCCAGGGTCCTCAGTACTGTCGTCCTGAAAGATAACAGACAGGCATTTGGTCTTATGGCATTGTTGGGATAGCGTTACCAAACGCGACTACGCAGCGTTCGATGTTCCCATGAAAGGGAAGCGTCTCGGGTTACGTCTGTAACCCTGGTTCCCTGAATAAGGGAACGAGACTCTGCGTAGCTTAGCCATACTCCCTGCACACCTGTGAGCGTCTGCTTCATCCTTATATCAGAAGCTGGCGTTCTTTGTTCTCAGGGGTGCTTTATAGTTTCCTGGTCCGTGACGTCACCCGCTTTGACGTCCCGTCACACTATTGGTTCGATTGCTTCGATTGCTTCGAGTGCTTCAAGATGAAATACGCAGAGGCGTTCCCAAAGCGACTACACAGCGTCTCTTTCCCATATTCAGGGAACCAGGGTTACAGATGTAACCCGAGACGTTTTCAGCTCCTCCCCGATTGCACGCGACTACTCTCACCGATCGGTTGCATCCAGCCGCAGCCGATGTCGAACACACCTAATATACCAATGAGGACATGACACATAAGACTAAGGAACCAATCAGAAGGACATGACAACTAAACTAAAGGGTCCAAAAGTCAAGGTCTGCGCACATATTCTCTTGAGTAGGTGACATCTAAAAAAGTATGTTCTATATAGTATGAATGTGTGTAGAATTAATGTAATCCGGACATTCGCCATGTTCTCATCATCATGTGACCTACCAGCGTTAAATGTGTCGCTTCACTGCCATTGACAAATCCTCTGCCGTGTCTTCATGGGATAGTAAAGTGTCCTTCATATGAACACTTCAGAATCTCGCTGGAAGTAGTAGGTCAACCGAGTAATTTTTGCCTATACTCTTTCATGAGAGCTGTGAATTCAGATTTACTTCTTTTGTTTTTTGCCTACTATATAGTAGGAAAGTAAGCAATTTCGGATGCAGCCAAGAACTCATGAGGGGCAAGAAATCAGAAAATAAAAGACATGAAAACATGAACTTAAAACAAAACCACAGAACAGACACAAAACCATCACTTTCATGAAGATGTTAGAGGTTTGATGGTCGATTGGACAGATTTTCTTTTGGAATTGTATTTAAAACATATTCACTCATAAATAAATAAATACTCATTTTATTTTTGACATTTTGTATTGAGTTGTTCATTAATAAAAAATATGGATTCAAATTTGAATGAGTGAGATTTTGGGTGAGATTTTGTAGAGTTATATTTGCATGTGGTTTAGTCGCTTTGTTTTTCTAAGGCAAATTATGCAAAGCAGGGCTTGATTTTCCTCTGACCGTATTTACTTCAGATGGTTCATTCCACTGCCTGAATAATCTTCTATTTATTGCAATAACAAGCTGGTGGGATTTCCTTCTTTGTGGAATCTAATTATCACACAAAGTATAAAATTTTAATTATTAGTTACGATGAACGTAAACCAAAAAGCTTTAAATATTCATCCCCAGTTAGATATTTCATCATGGTTTTGACTGTTATTTTTCTACAAGAAAGGCACCTTTAAAATGGCAGTATTATGTGACATTTGTCATTTATCTGTTTTATCTATCTGATTATTACATAAACAGTCATGGCTTTGCGTATAATGTCTTATGGGAAACGGAATAATCAAAAAGACATAGCAACATCATAATATTGATGGGTCTGTGGGAGGATAAGCAGAAATGTTGCTCACGACTGACCTTTCTCATTTACCCCATGTCTATTAACACAATGAGTGAACGCCTGAAACCGATGACATAGTTGACTTATTTTATGCTTTTTTGTTTATGATTGTGATTGTCACGCTCACATTGCCTTGGGCCAGTATAGCAGAATGAATATGAGAGGCAGCTCTCTAAATCCATTGTGGAAACTAGAAAGCAGGGAATCCATCCACTGGAGCCTGTAATATATGCAAATTTGTTTGGGAAACACGTCAGTGGATCACGTCATCTGTTGATCAGGAACCAAAATAGATTAATCATCTAATTATTGGACTGTGGGAAGAAATGAAAGCTCATCTCATAATGATGTCTATTTTGCTAGAGAGTTACATGACATTGTTTCCTTGATTCACTAGATTTATCAACACTTTTGTGTCTTTCTGGCTTGAAAAAAACTTTTAAAGTATAAAATAACATTTTATGTTCTAAATGTAACTTTGTACAGAACTTGGTTTTAAATGAACAAAGACATTATTATTTAGGTTGAGTATTTATATTAACTATATTGATAGGGAATATTATTTCCTAAAGTATAGACAAGAAGTTGAACTGCATTTATTTACATGTTTATTTATAAATTCATAACCATTTTTAAAATACTTTTTTTACTTTATATAGATGTACATTCATTCCCATTGTGTATTTTTATTATGCACTGTCTATATCACATCATTGTCAAATATTGGAGGTCTTTTATACTCATAAACACAACTTGTATATTAATTGCATTAGCATTTTCTGATTTTTTTTTTTCTCTTTTTTTTCTGCTTTGGTTTCTAGTTGATGCAACTGCACAGCAAAAAAAAAATCTCAAAATCCCCATTTTAAATTATGATATCAGCAAAATATCTCTGTCTCCATGGACATATAAATAAGTAGAGTTCCCTTTCATTGTCCTTCTATCAATGCATGGATTGAAATGTGTGTATCTGATGAATTGTCTTCTTTTCCAGCACTATGGATATGGATAGGATTCCTAAGATCATTTGTAATGCTGTATGTGATAAATCGTGCTTTAGGCTAAAAGTGCCTGCAAGAGCAGCCGGAATCAAAGTCCAAATAAACACTTTTAAAAGGCACTTACAGATTCTCTAAAGAGGATTATACATTGATTGTTGGGTGCACATGTATTAATTAATAATATATATATATATATATATATATATATATATATATATATATATATATATATATATATATATATATATATATATATATATATATATATCAAAGAAGTGTGAAGCATGACAACAACTTCCTTTATGTGTGAACTGCATTATATAGCATTATACCTATGCCCATATCACATATATAGTGACATTTAACAAATACAGATATATCTTAACTGTGCATGTACAGAGCAACTGAAATTTGTAAATATAAAAGACGCTAAATAAATTGTAATTAAACTATTTTTCTTGAATTTTCAATTTTCTACTGGTGGCCCTCCAACAATGATCTAACAAGATGAATGATTTCAACATCAGGACAAGAAAAGAAAAATTCTGCTTGAATGATAAAATTTAGTGAAAATAAGATAATTCAAATGGTAAAACCTGTGTAAGTTACACTATAAAAAAAGAAATAACATTTATTTTGAAACATATAAACTCTTCAGTTGTTAAAAACAATTATATTCTTCACAATACACTGAAATTATTTAAATATTCATTTGAAAGGGATTTCAGAGATGGTCATAATGATAATATGTACATTACTGAGGTGTTATTTTTATTTTTAGTGTACTATAAAAGGATCACTGAACAAGAGACTGTAAAAAAAGTATATAATTTAAATAAGCAAATATTTAATGCCGTTTTTACAAGACCCCATTGATTTTGTGCAACAATCACCCTCCTCCCATAAATTTGCATACATTTTTTATCTTTCCCATAATGTCACCATATAACATGTGCTTTCTTTTTCTCC